>NC_056693.1:22202500-22337500 GCF_018350215.1 Panthera leo | reverse complement strand
CTTCGGGTGGTTTCTCAGACTCTAGAATAAGACACGCGCCAGTTTCACTTCCAGCACGGAGGCCCACGTTTTAGAGAGTTAATCACCTGGGCCTCAGAGAGGATAAAGGACAACGATGTGGTGTTCTTGGGACTGGCGGTGAGAAGGTGGGGAGATTTTCCTGCCCGGAAAATGTAAATCTTGGCATGATTTTAGGGTCATGTGAACTGGAAGTAGGATTCGCAACCTTCTATCTGAGAACGAGTTTGGGGCCCTGGAGACCAAGAGAGGGGACAGGTCTTAGGGACAGGCACCTCCTTCCAGGCCTGTCACTGACTTCCCAGCTCCAGCACACGGGATTCTCAGGCCCTGGAGTTGGACACTTTCTCCAAATAGTCTGCAATTGTGATGTTCTAGTTGGGCCACTTCTGGACTCCTAAAGGTACCTGTCAGGACCCTTGCTTCTGTCCTCTCCAAGACCGTCTTCCCGATCCTTTAAAATGGACACTTGGCTTTGCAAAGTGTTCTATAAACCGCTATACACGTGCAGCTTTGGGACAACCAGTCACCCTTGAAGCACCATTGCATAGAAACCCCAAGCAACCTAGTAGTAACCGAACCCCTCACACGTGCCAGAAAATGATTTAATAGCCCACCACAACGTGGATTTCCAGAGAATTGCCAGCAGGGACAGGAGGCAGAGCCGTGAGGTGTGGCTGTCCGGCCCCCCTGAGCTCCACCCTTCAGAAAGACCCCAGGACTTGCAGAGGCCAGTGCATCTCAGAGACCATAGGACCTCTCACCTCCGTCCGACGGACACAGTGTGGCCCCTCTGAGGCGAGTGTGGGCAGGACCTGGGACTAGGGTGCTGGCCCCGCTGTGGCTCCGGCTGTCCTGAGGTGGCCCCGTTGTCCTGGCACAGCTGCGTGAGTCAACAGCCCTCCTGCAGCAGTAATTACTTGAGTTAAATGCTGCGGTACTCTGGGAGCACAGAGGAGGGAGTGAATAATTGTAATTTCTATGTGATAATGATGATAAGCCCTGCATATGTGTGTGGGGCTTTGCGTCGTATTTGAACTTCACCGGGAGATCTCCGGTCTCATGGAGGTAAAGATCAAGATCCCCGCAAACTCCTCTGTAGCGGCCGAATGAGGTAGGAAAGTAAGGTCTCGTTATTCTCACGTGGCCCCAAAGAGAACTCAAATCAGAGATCATTCGAACTCTGGAGAACAGGTACGGTGGCACTGGTTCTGGTCCAGAAGTTTCTTGGGCTTATCTTAATCCTCACTGTGTTCCCAGCAGGTAGATACTGTCATCAGTTCCATTTTCCAGATATGGAAACTGGGGTCAGAGAAAGTAAATGGCCTCCCTCAGGTCACACGGCTGGCGGGGGGTGAGCATGCTTCTTCCTGATTTCGGAGCCTGATCCCTCGGCCCGGGAGCAGTCCTGGGTACACTCTTAGATAACACAGGCAAGCTGCCTGCCCTTAAGGATCTTGTGTTGTGGGGCTTGGAAGCAGCAGACAAGGGAACCATGGATAAGATGATGTCAGATAGGGGTAAGTGCCACGAGGAATGTCTGGGACGGGAAAGAGGGAGGGAGGGTCCTCGAGAGGGGTGGGTGGTTAAGATGGCCCTCCTGAGGAAAGCACATTGGAAATGAGAGGGCTGAAGGACATACAGAAGCCAGCCAGGTGTGGTCTCGAGGAAGAGCGTTTCTGGCAGAGGGAACAGCATGTCTGAGGGACGGGGTATAGGCCAGTGAGGCTAGAGCACAGTGCGCCCTGGCGAGAGGGTAGGTGGGTTGGAGGGCCTGGATTGGGCATGGCTTTGTAGACCATAGTGAGGAGTGTTGCCTTAGTTTTATGTCTCTGTTGCTTTTGACCGGCGGGTGTATCTTGTGAAGCTCTCGGGCCCCTGCCCTCAGAGGCAACATGGTGACTCATGATAGTGCCCAATGGCTGCCCACTGGAGCTTCCTGTGCAGCCCAGGGAGGCCCGAGCCGACCCCCCCCCACCCCCCGGCCAGCTGTGGGCTTGGGCACAGTTGCAGGTGGAAGGCTGTGGGGGCCCCCCTTAGTCAGGGAGCTTCGCCTGCCTGAGTCCGTGTGGGGGTCTGGGAGGCGTAGGCCCCTCCCATACCTGACTCCAAGCTGAGATGTGAGCACTGTTTTGTTGTTAATGCTGATTCAGGGGTTGTCTGGTAGCATGCGGACTCTTGGTGATGATAGTCTGGCCTCTTTTGCCCTCAGCAGCCTGGTTGCTGGACTCTAGGAGGGTGAGCAGACACCTTGGCGATCAACGCTTCCTTTATTTTAGAAGTTTAGAGACTGAGGCCCAGAGAGGGCCCAAGGCACGGTTGTGCCCAGCCCGGCTCTCACCTGAGCACAGCAGACGGGCTCTCTGGCAGCTCCATGCAGCTTGGGGGCCACTCTGAGCTGGTGGAGGCCGCGGCAGGGGCTGGGGCTGTCCTGTTTGTCTAGCCGCTCCCAGAGCACCTCATACGGCTCCTGGCATGCCGAGTGGTCAGCAGTCATCCGGGGGCATTGATTGATAACCTCTCGCCTCTGCAATTTGTAATCATTAGAATTTGTTGCACCTTGCTTTAAGCAAACGCAATCGATATGTACCAAATCCACACTGCTTTCCATATTCCCTGGAATGCAGGGATTGCCAAGCCTAAGGCCTACTTGGGTTTGATGTGTGTCGACATTCAGGACACGATGAGGCCGGGACTGGCTGGGAGGTCCTGATCTCTGCACAGGTGACTGAGGGTTGCCCCTCAGGTGTTCTATCTAATAGGCCCATCTCAGGGATACAGAACCCTGCAGGTTTTGAACAAACATGATCAGTGCTAAAGCCAGCTCAGCTACGGGAGGGCTAGGGCTCTGCCCCAGACTGAGTTCCTGAGGACAGGGACACCTGCATGGGCTTTGACCCAGCCTTTTACTGTGTGTCCTGGACAGGCCTCAGCTCTCTCTCTGGGCAGTTGTCCTAGACCCATATTCAGGGTCTAGGTGGTAAATGCAGGAAGCTGGATGTGGACAGAGCAGGCTGGAGGGTCTGAGCATCCCCTCAGCCCTCATCATTGCAGCCACCACCTAGGAATGTGGGCAGATTGTTTTCTTCAGGTCGTCATAGTTTTTAGGGAAAGAGAAGTTAAAGAAATCCAGTTCTTTTTTTTTTATTTTTTTATTTTTCATTTAACGTTAGCAACTAATTTAAATTAAAAAAAAACTTTCTGCAAATGCAAGTGTCTGTAGACTGAGCAGAGCTGCGGCCAGCGCTCAGCAGTGCGCACAGTGGTTGTCCAGTAAGCACGGGCAGCACTCGCCCCAGCCGCCCACCGGACAGCCAGGCTCTGGGAGCAGGTACAGCGCACGGGGAACCCAGCATTTGCCGGTCCTTGGTCCCATCTTTGTTCCTGTGTTCCCTCATTGCGGGGAGGCCAGGGCAGTTCCTGGCTGCACGGGGCCGTTTGCTGCCCAGAGGAGGGGACACACTGAGAAAGCACCTGTCTTCTGGGGAGAGTGGGCAGGATGTCCCGGTGCCAGCCTCCACCGTCCCATCTCACGGTGTCACCCCTGACCCCTGAGTTATAGGGTGCCACCCCATATCTAAGATGCGGACACGGTGATGGGTGAGTTCGGTTCCTGCCCCTGGGAGCACGTGATAGAACCACCCTTCCTTCCTCCTACCTGTCGAGGGTAAATGCCCCCAGCCTCCCGAGTCTTGATGGGTCCTTGTGGGTGGCTGATGTACCTACTCTGTTCTGCTTGGGAAAGGGCAATGCTGACCTTGCACCAACTTGACTGGAAGCTCTGGGCTGACGCTGGACATGGGTGGCCGCTGTTGACCCTGGAGATGAGCCAGAAGGACAAGATACATTCTGTCCTGGGAGGTCACCTGGCGTGAGAGAGAAAATGGCAAGGCTGCTCAGCCCAGCTATTTGCCCGGCCCTTCCTGGTCCCATGACTCTGCTCCTTCTACAAACGTGACCCATGCCCTCAGCTCTCTGAGAGGCCAGCAGGTCTCCCGACAGGGGGCGCAGGCCCCCATACAGCTGCCAGGCTCCTGCCAGGGTGCTGGGGGGGGGGGGGGAGAGCTTTCCTATAGTCCAAGTGCGTGGGATGGGGGTGGGCTGGTCTCTGGCCTCACTTCCTGTTGGCCCCTGCCTGGCTCCTTTCATCCCGTCCACATGCAACATGGAGTTTCTGTGTATGTAATATTATTTGTTTTTATTTCTGTAATCCCTTTATTGTTTGCACAACTGCTGTCAGACTGTTGCCTGAAAGTATCACAGGATAATTGCAGAACGCCTGCATAAGTAATTTCTCATGAAATCGGGCCTTGTCTGCATATAAAATTGTTTTCCGTTGCTGCATACATGGACTTCATTATATGGAGGCTGTTTACCGGGCTCGCACCTTCCCCACAGGCCACAGAGACGGGAGGGCCTGACACTGGGAAATAATGAAATATACTATCTTTATGCTTTTTCGGCCAGACGACATTTCTGGAGGGCGACCGTGGGGCCTGGCGTGGTCAGAAGGAGCCTGGCCCCGGAAGGAGTGGAGGCTTTGGTCTGGGTGGGGGAGGCTTTGGTCCAGGTGGGGCCTCGAGCCTGGCCTCCCCGGCTGCAGGGCAAGGCAGGCCAGCAGCTAATCCCGCGTGCGCCCGGCGTCGCTTCCGCCCGCATTTCTGTGATATTAATGGTGTGTGGTAGTGAAAGAAATGTGTTTTATTCTCAAGTCTAACCCTGCTGTTATCAAAGTAACTTCCAGCTTATTAGCGACAAAGGACTTTTCTCCTCTCGGCTGCCCTGTTCGCCGGGGCTTCCTGAATTAAACTGCTGCTTCCTGTCCTTGATATGCACGACCACATCTGGGCAGCCCGATCCCAGCCCCGCTGCCTAATAACAATCACCTTCCCTTTCAGTGTCTGTTGATTGTTTCTAATTCACTCTGACAGATAGTGCCTGACAACTCGCCGGCTCGTCCCTCCCTCCGTGACCTGGAGTTACTCACAGCACTTATAGAGTCTGTCATTTTTAATATTTGATTTCATTTTAAGTTATGTGTTTTACTGAGAAGATGAAACCAAAAAAAAGGGGACTTGTAATGGAACATAAATTTAACCCTTCTTGCCACCCGGCACCAGCCCCGGCAAAGCCTCCCCTGCATCTGGGTGCTGGTTTCTCTTTCCACTGCTGGGGCTGCTGGGGCTTCTCCTCTCCTCCTCCTCCTTTCTTTTCTCCCTCCTTCTTTCTCTCCTTTTTTTTTTTTTTTTCTCGTTGGCCTTCTTTCTTTCGTTTCTGGAAACAAAAGCTTCATGTCACATTCTTTCCCCTTAATGGCACTTGATTCGTGTATGGAGCTAATAATGGCCCTTTCTGCTTTGCAACCAGGTTGTAATGGAAAGACCTTTCAGGGGGTTTTACTCTGGAGTGAGGGGGTCAGGGGAGAGGCCTGGAGAAGTCTCAATGACCAGCTTCAGTTAAGGTGTCAAGACGTGCCTTGGATCTTTCTTTTTGGAGGTGCTTCTCTTTGTGTGGGCTGGCGTGGCGGGGAAATGCCACTTCTCCCTGGGTTTGAGGTGAGCTCGCTCAGAGTGGGGCCTTCCCAAGAGTGGGGACCAGGCAGGCAGCGGGGTGGAGGCTGCTGGACACACGTTTCCTGCTGCCACTTCCCTCGGAATCTGCCCCAGCGAGCGGCCTTGTGAGGCAGGCGTCCTCACTGGCGGGGCGGGCGTCCCACGTCACTTCAGGGTCCACTCTGCCATGACTTTGTCTTTGTTTGCCCCTAGACAAAGGCTCCTGTGTCCCTCTTGGCCCTTCAGAGGTTGAGAGCTGTGAGGCCGTGCATTAGGTCAGCTTTGCAAATAGACACCACAACATTTAAAAAAAAAAAAAAAAAAAAAGAGACACATTAACCCATGGTGCCTCACTTCTCCTGGCCTCGTGTGGATGTCTGTCTGTCCCACACAGTGCAGTATGGGCAGCTGTAGAAACGTGGTAAGAAGGATCTGGGTTGTATCTCCATTAAAAAAAGAAAAATCAACTTCCCCATTGCCCATGGCCTGGTCTCTCAATGACCAAAGCTTAGCCCAAGCATGAGCTGTGTCACTGTCAGAGCCCTGTTCTTCCAGAGCTTCAGGCCGAGTGCCCCTTTGACTCTGGTGGCAGCAGCTGTGCCTGGAGCAGAGGTGTGCCAGTCCTGGGGATCAAGCAGGCGGGTTTCCTAGCGAGCAGAGGGAGAGAGGAAGCTGCTTTCCAGCATATTCCGCGGTAAAGACCGTCTGCTGGGGGCCATGCAACCCACACAGGCTGGCTCTCTGGGAGGCCGCTCTGTAGGGAACACTGGGCTTGGCTGCCAGAGAAGCAAAGGGACTGGACTTAGGGCCAGATCCACTGCCCACAGGCAGGCATTCTAGCTGCTTCCCTGCTGTTCTACTGCCCCTGGCTCCAGGCCTGGTGGACCGAGGGCCTGGGTGGGCCAGCCCCGGCCATCCGTCTTGTCCCAGCTCCTCCCAGGATGACTCTTTTCCCGGGGATCTTCCTTCACCAAGCCTAACCCTTCTAAAACCCGGGTTCTCCTTCTCTCTCTGGGTAAACCGAGGAAGAACTGCCGTCTAGGTGGGGACACTTTTCCTCTCCCCGGTCCCAAGCGTCCCCTCCTTTGGTAAGAGGTGACAAAGGCAAGAACAACTCCCTGTCTTGATGGTTTTGCAGCGCTGCTAGTATATTTTGAAATCATCGTCTTTTGTTTCAGGCACGCTAATTAAAATGAAAAAGGAAGATAATGCACAAAAAGTAAAGTGGGCACAAGCCTTTTAGCTTTATGTAGGAAATAAAGATCTGTGTGTACGATGGTGTGGTATCTGTTGGATAAAGACAAGATGGCTTTTCTCTTTCACTGACCCAGGTGGTCTTCATGGGTATGGTAATGGGCCAGGTGGGAAAGAAAAGAGAGGGAGAAAACTATTTCAACTTTCCTTCCGTATCAGGCCTTCCCTGACACATGCGTGTGTGTGTGTCGGGGGCGGTGGGGCGGGGGGGGGCTGCCAGGAGTGGTTGGCAGTGATGTGACTCTGGGACGGTCCTCACATCTGCCTCAGCTCAACAAAGTTGGGTTCAAAGGATCCAGCGCCATGAAGAAGAACACAGAGCCCTTCTGCTTTTGGGAGGACAGTTGAAATAGGATTCTAAAGGTGGTTCTGCATTTGAGGTTTAGCCTCAAGGCCAACAAGACCAATTTATACTTTCATTCCTCTCAATATGGCTTGTTGGGCTACTGTTGGATCTTGTTTTAAATCAGAGAGAAATTGAGAGCTGACATCAGCTGAACACTTTGATTTGGATCTTGTGTCTCAAGCGCCCACGTATTACCGGGTGAGTTGGGGCAAGCCCCTAGAATTCTAGGTTGAGAGGTAGAGGGACACACGGTATTTCCTGTCTGTCCCCCATAATCCAGATTTTCTGTGGAGTTTGCATGGGGAATAGTAAGTTCAGTTAGGATTGAAACCCAGAAGGCTCTGGAGTGTACTACTTTTGCAGGAGGTAGCTATAACCAGGGCTGCAAATTAGTATGACCCCAAGGACTGTCCCTAAGCATGTTTGACACTCAGCCTAAAAGGATGTGCCCAGAGGGGAGTCAGGCGTGTCAGTCTTCAGTAGAGTTTGAGCCAACAGAAATGTGCAAAGCTTTGCCACTCTGTGTGCTACCGTCTGAGCAATGAAGGGTACAGACAGAGGGGAGAAGACACACAGAAAGCCATATCACAATGAGAATGTGACCAGTGCCACCTCCTAGGTTAAACGGAGAGCCACGAATTCAAACTGGGGAGCGAGAGATTAATAAGTAAGAGCAATGTGAATACGATGTTGACTGTTCTCAGCACTGCACAGTCCTTTTAAGAATGGACAAGTCAGGGGCTCCTATGTGGCTCAGTCGAGCATCCAACTGTTGATTTTGGCTCATGTCATGATCCCATTGTTGCAAGATCGAGCTCCTTGTCGGGCTCTGTGCTGATCGTGGAACCTGCTTAAGATTCTCTCTCTCTCTTTCCCTCCGCCCCTTTCCCCCGGTCATGCTCTCACACTCTCTCTCTCCAAAAAATAAAAAATAAAATAAATAAAAAGGGAAAAGTCAGACTCATTGTGTGGCTCAGGAAGAGCTTCATGGAGAGCTGGTGTTGCAGCTGGGCCTTGGGGCCCCAAAAGATTTTCATAAATAGAGATGAGGGAAAGGCAAGAGGGAAGTTGCTTGCAGAAGGCAGGAATTTGCCAGGCGCATTTGCAGCTGGGGTGTGTGGGGGGAGGGGATGCTGAGGGCCATTCTGGGCAGAGGCAGTAGAGGGGAAACTGGGGACAGGCTTGGTGTTGGGGAGTGATAAGTAGCTCTGTGGTGTTGGCACTTAGGGTACACGTTAGCATGAGTGGAAGTGTGGGGAGACATGACTGATGGTGAGAGAGGCTGCATGCCAGGTCAGGGAGTTTGTGATCAGTTGGGATGTACCTGAGAAATGGGCTGACCTGGGCAGTGGATATGGGGCTGGGGAGAAAGAATATACCCATCAGCTTTTTGCAGAATTAGACGTTACTCTTCTCCTGATCGGGACTTACAGTGACCTCAGGAAGGGGTGAAGCAGAGATGGCGTGACGTTTGGGGTGTCCAGCCCGTGCCCCGCTGACCCACGGCGCTCAGTTGCAGGGAGTTTCTCTACACTCAGGCCAGGCCCATGAAGTGTCCACAGTGAGCTGGCCTTTAAAAGAAAATGAAAATAATAAAGAGGGAATTGCTTTTTTAAGAAAACCCCTACACTCACATTCATCAGAGGCATACACGTTTTTCTCGGCATATGTGTGCAAAAGATGCACTTTGGGTTGTACCAGGGGTGTGTGCCAATGTCAAGAGCAGGCACGAACAACGGGACAATTAGCAGATTCATCAGTTCTTCTGCTTATACTTTGATTCCAAGAGTAGAATGTTAGTTTGTTCAACTCTCTGCTTTATGCCTTGATCGCAGTGTGAAAGTGTTGGCTAAGCTTAGCTTCCTGGTCAGAGGGTCAAGACCCATGGCTTTTAAACATGCTTATGTGAAATCCAAACATTCATGGCCACTGGTGATCTTGGAATCACGGCACAACTTATGAAACGAACACGTAATTATCTTGTTTATTCAGGGTATAAATAGAGTTCATGCTTTAAAAAATTTTTCTTCCTGATAAGGACTTTAGCTAGCATTTGTTGTCTGTCTGTCTGTCTCTCTGTCTGTCTCTCTCTGTTTCTGTCTCTCTGTCTTTCTCTTTGTCTCTCTGTCTCTGTCTCTCTCTTGTCTCTTCCTTCTCTCCTTTCAAAGGGGAGGAATTTGCTGGGACTTCTGTGGCTGCTTCTGGAAGAGGCAGGGCCGGCCTGTGGATTTCTTCCCTGGAGCACTTTCTGCTTCCCGTCTGGCTCTGGCAGAGGGGGGATATGCGCCCAAGGAGGGCCTCGTGCACTCGGACACATCCTTGCCACTTCTACAAACCCAGGGAAGGACTGTTAAGTCACATCTGCCTCTGACAGCCCAGCTGGGGACCAGAGCCAGCAGAGCAAGGCTTCCCGTGGGTGAGGCCTTCCAGGCCTTTTGGGACAGTGGGGGGGGGGAGGGCAGAGTCAGAGCCGAGAACCACCCCTTGGGTCTAAGCTGCACACTGCCATCATTCACATACCTCTGTTTTTGATTTTTACCATATTGAGTACAACCTGCTTGTAGACTTCATGTGTTTTTAAAAGGTCACCCTTCTTTTAATTATTATATTTAGCTTTGCTCTAAAATAATAATATCTAGGAAATCCCTGGTTTGGTGTACCAGTTATATATTTTTCATGGTGAATATTGAAATAATTATATAAGTTGTTTTTTTTTTTTAAAAAAAGGAGTTTTTCTGTGTATCATCTAAAATCATCTTGTGTGTCTGAATCGCCTGTCTGCCAGCCTTTGGGAATCACTGGGTGTCGCTCTTTGGAATGTTTGCATCCAGCCAGGTTCTTAGGATCTGGCTCAGGTTCTTCCATGGAGCCATTGCCTGCCCCACTCCTAAGGAAGCCAGTCCCTCCAGCCCCTGCAGCAAGATTTCCTCTGAGCTCCTGCCTGCCCTCAGGATCCCCAGTTGTCATTGAATCATGTGCTGCTTTGGTCACATCTGACAATGCTGTGAGCAGTTGCTGGGGCCGTGCTTTCTGACTCTTCTCTTCCAGATTGCAAGACTCTTAAGAGTAGGCACCATGCTCTTCTGGGTCAGCCAAAGTGTCTGATTGCTTGAGCTGGCTGGCTGTCAGTCTATCTGTCTATCCATTTGTCCATCTGTCCATTGTTCGTCCGTCCATCCATCCATCCATCCATCCCATCCATTTATCCATCCATCCATCCATCCATCCATCCATCCATCCATCCATCTCATCCATTTATCCATCCATCCATCCATCCATCCTATCCATTCGTCCATCCATCCATCATCCATCCATCCATCCATCCGTCCATCCATCCATCATCCATCCATCCATCATCCATCCATCCATCCACCCATCCATCCATCCATCCATCATCCATCCATCCATCCATCCATCCACCCATCCATCCATCCATCCACCCATCCATCCATCCATCCATCCATCCACCCATCCATCCATCCATCCACCCATCCATCCATCCTATCCGTTCATCCGTCCATTTGTCCATCCATCCATCTTATCCACTCATCCATCCATCCATCCACCCATCCATCCATCCATCCCATCCATTCATCCATCCATCCCATCCATTCATCCATCCATCCTTCCATCTGTCCGTCCATCCATCCTTCCATCCATCCATCCATCCATCCATCCCATCCATTCATCCATTCTATCCATCCATCCACCCATCCATCCATCCATCCATCCATCCCATTCATTCATCCATCTGTCCATCCACCCATCCATCCATCCATCCCATCCATTCATCCATCCATCCCATCCATTCATCCATCCGTCCATCCATCTGTCTATCTATCCATCCATCCATCCATCCATCCCATCCATTCATCCATCTACACATCCATTCATCCGTCCATCCATCCATCCGTCCTTCCATCCGTCCATCCATCCATCCATCCATCCCTCCATCCCATGCATCCATCCTTCCATCCATCCATCCATCCATTCATCGTCCATCCATCCATCCTTCCTTCCATCCTTCCTTCCATCCATCCATCCATCCATCCATCCATCCATTCATCCATTCATCCATCCATCCACCCATCCATCCCATCCATTCATCCATCCATCCTTCCATCCGTCTATCTATCTATCTATCTATCTATCTATCTATCTATTTCTTTCTTTGTATCCATCCATACATTTTCTTTCTGTTTCCTATCATCTGTCATTCATCCTTCCATCCCCCCATCCATTTTCTATTTCTCTATCATCTGTGTCTATGTAGCTCTCATTTGACTATGTATCTATGATCTAATCTCTCATTTCTTTTTCCTCCCTCCCTCCTTCCTTTTATCCTGTTTGATGAGCCAGGCGCTGTCTTAGGCCCTGGGAATATAGCAGAAAACAAAACAAAATCCGTGCTTTTGTGTAGCAGACATTCTAGTTGGAGGAGGCAGGCAATAAACAAATCAACAAATAGAAGAAACCGGAAAACGATCTGTAGGGACACATGCCATGCAGAGTATTAAAATAGGGGGATCTGAGGCAGAGAGAGCAGGCCTAGCTGAGACTGAGAGGTCAGGGAAGGTCCTCTGGGGAGGTGACATTGAGTTTGACCTCCAAAGAGCAAGTCAGCTTGCGAGGAGGGGCAGCTCCTGGACAGAGGGTTCAGTCCCTGTAAAGGCTCTGAAGCACCAGTGGGTTTGGTGGCTCTGAGGTGCAGAAAGGAAATTCAGACAAAAGGATGAAAATTTAATTCCAACATTGACAAAGATTAGTTTTTTTTGATTTCTCACTTCTTAGGGGCTACAGCCCCTTTTGCATGTAGGAAAGTCTGAACCCTCACCTCTGAGAGCCCATATGTCAAATCTCTCGTGTGTATGTATATTGCGGGGGGCGGGTGGTGGAGATTTGGAAGCAGTGCCATGTGGTTCCCCTGCAGGGTTGGAGGGCAGAAGGGGAGCTCACCACGATGAAGCTACCACTGACATGCTAATATTTCATTTTAATCTTGAGTGCCAGGTTACTTTCCAAATGAAGTGTCTCAGGCAAGGCTCTAACTTACATGAAATAAAAGAGTTTAAGGCTAATTAAATATCATCTGACTACCGAAGCCATATTTATTGATGGTCTAAAAGAACATCATTGAGGTGGATGGACTTGAAACGTGTGTCTGCTAGAAATGTGCACCCCCACCCCCCCGCCCCTGGTCAGTGGCCATCCACTTGCTGTGTTAGGTGGATAGATCTGCACCTTTAATGTGTATCTGATTCAGGAGGTCTGGGGTGTTGCCCATCCTGCTCAGTTTTAACCAGACCCCAGGAAGTGCAGGACCAGCTGCAGGGTGGGCTGCAAGAGTCTCCAGGAAGTGCAGGACCAGCTGCAGGGTGGGCTGCAAGAGTCTAGAATAGACCAGGAGTGAGTGAGCTCTGACGCTGGCTGTGACCTACACTACTGACTACAGGGAGCGACGGCCACGCGTGGTGTCTCCCACTTGTCTTGCCTCCACCTGCGCCTCCGTCCTCCACCTCCTCTTCCCTTGTCCCAGTCCTTCCTACCGCTTTCTCCCATTCCTGTGGCATCCTGGCCTCTCCCCGGGCTAAGAACAGTGGTTCCCTGGGGTTGGTAAAGTCTTTACACAGGGTTTGGTCCTCCGTCTTCCACCATTTGCCTTATCTCTGGGTGTCTGATCCTCACGTTTGGAGAAACTAAAGGGCAGAGCCTCTGCCCTAGTCTCCCTCTTTGGTGCCTCCAGGATTGATAGATCCTCTCCACAATGGAGGGAAGGAGGTGTACTTCCTAACCGTCTGCACAGAGCGCCTTGCCTTGGGGCAGAACTGGCTTCTGAGGCCACACACTGGTTGAACGCTGTAGGGTAGGGCCTGGGACGTGAAGTCCGGTCCTTCCAGTTCACCCTCCAGCTTCCGTTTGGAGAAGCTTCTCTTGACCATGTCTTCCCCTTCCTCTGATCAGCGGCCTCTGAATGGTGAAGACTAGGGCTTCAGAACTCTGGTGCCATAGGGGCAAGAACATCCTCATCAATGGACAAGCTTGTGACCACCTGCAGAATGAATGCACACTCTGCGGGTTGTCCACGGGAGTGTGGGTCTGGGATTGCTAGACCTTTGGGTTTCTCCGGGGAGGTCAAAAATCCACATTTTCATATGGAACTTAGCCAGTGTTTGCAAGCTGATGACTCTTACTTGTTTTTCTTTAAAAAAATTTTTTTTTAACATTTATTTATTATTGAGAAACAGACACAGAGCATGAGCAGGGGAGAGGCAGAGAGAAGGGGAGACACAGAATCCGAAGCAGGCTCCAGGCTCTGAGCTGTCAGCACAGAGCCCAGCACGGGGCTCGAACTCACGAACCGCGAGATCGTGACCTGAGCTGTAGTCGAACACGCGACCGACTGAACCACCCAGGCGCCCCTCTTACTTGTTTTTCTTGTCTCCATGTGGGCCACACTGAACACGTGGGTCGGAATTTCGCTAGTAGGCTTCGAGGTTCTCTGGTGCTCCCCCGTTCTGGCGGGTGATTCCATGGATCCTGCTGGGGAGAAGCCACTGGGGTCCGAGGAGGGACCCGGTTGAAGTGAAGGTCATCAAGTGGAGAGAGTTTGGAGGACTCAGAACCCCTTCTGGAAGTATGGGCCCTGACATGGCTCTCAGGCCTCGGGAAAACTCAGTCTTCCATACCAGCTTGTCTGCACCCACCTATAATTAGCATCTGAAATTTCTAAATGAACTGCCTGATCAAGTAAATTTAGCAAACTCCTCGTGAAGTGTTACCATATCCTCTTCCTCCAACTGTCCACACAGACATCCGTACCACCTTGCCTGCCTTCGCTTTTTGCAACTGACGCTGCTTATGTGTGCTGTCTGGCAGCCATGCAGACATCCCATTTATGTGATCTATAATGAGTTTATTAGTGTTTCACTGCCTTGTTGCTATTAAGTTTTATCAGTTTCAGCTTCAAGAGCACAAGGTTAAATTTTCAATAGAGTTTTCGCAAAGTTTAAGTGGGATTGTTAAAAATGTGTCCAAATGGTGGAGCCATGTATTTAGCTCGAAGATATTATTTCTGCCCACTAACGGATTTTGATCTCTTATTTATAAATTTAACACTTTTCTGAGGCTCACAGTGGCAGCGCAGGGCTTGCGCTTTATTTTCGCAAACTGAACACGAATGCATGGAGTGTAGACGATCTAACTGAAGCTGTATCAAATTGAGTCTGACCGGTCCGTCGTCGCGTAGCCCTCCACGTTGGCTGTCACTGTCCCAGCGTGCGGAGATGACTGGCTGTTGCTTTGACCTGGCAAATAAACATTTTAAAGGCGGAGGGGGAATTCACTCACAAATTACAAAGGGAGGGGTTTTGATATTATTTTCTCCCGGTACCATAAGATAAGCAGGTTTTCCTATGAAAACACGTGTGTACCTAATTGAATATTATTTACCTGGATCCCTTCTGTAATTCTTGAGCAGTTTTTTCTTGTTGTTGTTGTTGTTGTTGTTGTTGTTTTTTAGGAGGAAACCTTTTCAGGAGTTTCTCCGGTGGCTGTAATCAGAATAAAGTGCTTCCACTTTTAGGTTAAGAGAAAAAAAAAACAGTAATAGGCTGAGCTGCTATTACGGAAAGTTTATTATTATTGGTATATAAGCTAGCTGGGGGCTTAAGCACAGAGCAGTTGGATAATTTAGCTAGCTCCTGGATCCAATTAAAAAAAATCTATGTTGTGTCCACAGTGGGGGATGGCCATAGCTGAGAAAGCACTCTGTCGTAGATGGTGACACACCTGTGGCATTCTCTTGGTTATACGCAGTTTGGGATGCAGAATGCTCTAAATCCTCTCATTACTGCCTTATAGAAGACAGACACTTCAAGCGGTTCTCCATTTATCTGAGATTACCAGTTAAACTCGTTAAAAAGCAACCATGGTTCGTTCACTCAATTGGCTATTGGGAAGATTTCGTGTTCTTGAGCGACAGTGTGGCTTTGATTAGTGGAGTGCTATACTTTTTAGGGGAGACCTTTTCTAACTTAATTTATGACTCCGGTTGAATGGTGTCTGTGCTGGGGTATTACGTATTTCCCCAACTATTGTACCTGGTGTCAATAAAGGCGCATTTAGGGAAATCTGAAATAAAACTCCAGGGTGTTTTTGTTCTTTGGGGAAGCAATGCACCATAAACATTTTGGGTTTGAGCCAACAGCTTTCCCTGACCGTGATTGCAAATTACTGTAGTATGTATAGATTGCTGGTGGAACACTATTTGAGGAAACCTGTATTTTATAGAATGTCACTTTTATGCACCATCCAGGCAAAAGAAAAAAAAAAAAAAACTAATTTAGCCAGCAGACGGTATTCTTTGGAATGAGGATTCTGAAAAAAAAATCACAAAAAAACCCCCACCAGGCTCTAAATATGGCTTTTTATTTAATCATTATTACATCAATCATTGGTATCAATACTTAATAGCAACCTGATAACGCAGCCAGTAGGTGAAACAGCTATTAAAAAGTGTAAAAAAATGATTAATCAGGTGCGGGGGGGTATTAATGCTCTCCAATTCTTTAATGATAAGTACATATTTTTGAAAGTGTTTGTTTTTAATAATCGACTGTAATATTAGTTTGCAAAAATGTAATTGCTTCTTAATTTTGCATCCTTGCTTCTTTGTGCCGGGTACAAAGGTAGTATATTTCTGTAGTTATTGTTTGCAGCACTCCGTGTAAAAAATCACGTTCATTTCAAGAAGCTGTTATGGTATTGATTCTGGTAAAGACTTCCATTAACTGACCAATCTAAATCTCATAAGTGATGTCAGGATAGTTATGCATTTGCTTGGTTCAAGTATTCAGCCATTATGTTAGAATGCAGGCAGTGTCTGAATATGGCCGTTAAATTATTTCTAAATACCGAACCAGAACAGCTTAACAGTTCTGCAGTTTGAGACTGACACAAAAATGACAATCTGCCACCTCTTTGTTTTTTAAATATTAACGTTGTATTGGGATAGTATTTTTGGAGTAAAAACCTGTGGCACGAGAGGGTAAGTGACATAAACAAAGGCAGCTGGGCTTCATGAAATAATGGAACAATAAGGCCCTTCCAGCCGCACTCATCACTCCAGTATGTTAATTAGCATTCTGTTGTGGCCGCAACACTGAAAACATGTAATCTGTATTGGAGTACAGTACAGCTGTGAACACACATTCTTTTTTGTGAGTCCCTGGAGTTAGCCTTGCCATTGGCATATGCGTTTGGGCCAAAAGTCAAGCCATCACCACTAAAATAGCACACTATAGCAGCAAATGTCATTTGTCTTTTCTGATTTTTTTTCCTCCCCTCAATGCCTCATGCTATCCAGTGATGTAATCCAGTATCACTGCATCTGTCTCCCTGGTCTATTTTTGCAGGAGGGTATCGGGGCGGGGGGGCGGGGGGAGGGTACTGGGATGCCAGCAGGCAGGAGGATTTAAAACGCAAGTGGCCCCAAAAGGGTCAAATTAAAAAAAAAAAATCGGTTCTTCCTCTTTGCATTATTCTTCTAAAAAAATATACGCTTTTTAAACGCATAGATTCTGAAGTGTCATGGGCCAGAATCTGCTCCTTGTCTCCCTGGAGGGAGGGAGGAGCAGCTAATTCATCAGAAAAAAGAATCTCAGTAAACTTTATCATTATTTATCACCTGTATCCGGAACCCGTTTCACAGCCCTTCCTGCATGTAGTACCCACTTGGGGCAGGGTTTATTCTTCCCATTTCAGAGTTGAAGACACTGAGGCTGAAGCATGATCCAAAGGTGGCCTCTAAATCGTAGGGCCTCTCTGGCGCGTCATTTGAGGGAAAGGGGTTAGCACCAGTGAGCAGAGGCGGACTTGGCCAGGAGCAGGAACTCCGGCCTTCAGAGGCAGGACTCAGAAAGGCCCCACGTCTGTGATCTCGCTGCTCACGGGTGGCCGACTGGGAGCCGCCCCTGCCACACCGGGGCACAGACAGCCCTGGGTGCTTTCTGATGCCAGCTTTGGGGACAGGTTGAGAAGATGCTTCAGCATTGCTGTCATAGGAGCTGGACTGAGGGGCCAGAACCCTCTTGGGATTTTACCTGATGGAGTTTGGCTTGAAAAGCAAGAATGGTTCCATTTTGATTCCCCTGTTCTCAAAGTGTTTCAGCTTTCTTTGTGTGTGTGTATGTGCAGCCTCCCAGCACAGAACACTCACACACACACACACACACACACACACACACATGTGCACGCACACATACACAGGTACTCTTGTTCACACAGGACATAGCCCTTTGCAAAAATAATTTTGGAATAAAAAATTACATTCTCTAGTGCTTTAACTGTATTATACATTCAAATAAGAATCATCTAGCTGTTAAAACTTTTCCTACATTTCAGCTTGAGTCTATCCATTTTCTCCTGCATCTGATCTGACTATACCAAAAAGTGGTTTTTATAAAGCAGCAGAACAAAAATGAAATCAACCCCCCACCCTCACCCCCCACCCCCCACCCCCCATCTCCGACCTGTCTCTAAAGTAACTTTCAGATTCTTTGGGCAAAGCTTCTTGCTGTCTCTTTCTGAAAAATGACAGTGAATACTTAGCTACAGATTTTCTTTTTAATCTGCCTCAAATCTGATTGAAAAATAACCCCCAACTCTCCCGTCCCCTTCCCCCCCCCAAAAAAAAACACAGCATCTGGGTCACCATGCTGATCCAATTTGGTTCTACTTTTGGACTGTGGAAGAATCAAATTGTCTGGCATTTGGTGACGTGAGCGAGTGTCCACCTGGGAGCTGTCGAGGTTAAAGGTTAATAGCACTTGCTTTTTTTTTTCTTTTTTCTTCTTCTTCTCCTTCTTTTTTAATTCTAGCCGAACAGAACTCTTTCCCACTTGCCTGGTCCCCATCCTGAGCCCCATGCCCAGCCTTGTGGCGTCTTTCCCCAGACTTGCCTGGTGAGGTAAAGCAGGGCTGACATTAAGATTTTGGCTCTGTTGTTTCTCTTTTCCTAGAAATTCACCACCACCCTCCCCCCCCCCCCATTTTGGTTAATGGCTCTTTAAATATTGAAATGCCTGGAAAAACAAAACAAAATAAAATAAAATGCAGGCTGTCAAAGAGATAAGAACAACAACAACAAAAATGTTGGTATCTTTTAGAATTTGTCTTCCTAGTGGTAAAAGTATATAATTAATAGGAGAATTTTCCTCCAGATGTGGCTATACTATAATAGAGCCTTATAAATGCTACAGAAAGAAAAATTGCTTGGAACGAAGGCGTCCTCAATGAGAGCACACCTGGGTCTGACAAAGATTGCATTTAGGGACTGCTGTGCTATCACAACGCAGAGAAAGACCAAGTCTCCGGGAGCAGCTGGAGAGAAAGCCCCGGCAAATCTGCATGCAAATAGCAGCACATTGTTAACTTAATCAGATGCCGAAAGGAAAAGATGTGCCAGAACCCAGAGGATGATCTACACACACGGAGGGAGAGAGCGGCCTGAGCTGCCATGGGCACCGGGCGAGGGGTGGGCCCAGAGCAAGGTGCAGCCAGACCCGGCCCTGGCCCACCCACCACCTGCCTGTTTGCCCCCCGCCTGCAGTCCACTTATCACATAATGCTTGATTTGCTCTTTGAAAAGATAGAAGTGATGGAGTATATTTCAATTGGCAGGAAGCTTTATTTATTTATTTATTTATAATGGCGAAATAGGTGTGGGCATTATTTCGCCTAACTCTGTATCTCCAATTAAATAATATTTCTGCCTAAATATCTGGGTGCATGAAGATAAGAAATACTGCCCCGGAGTGTATAAAGAAAGAGATTTTTTTCATTAAAAAAAAAAAAAAGAAAAAGAGTACCTCTCTATAGATTGAAGTGCTGGGTATAAATTGTACCTTTAGAAGAAGTGGGAAGACACCTGTTATTTATATTTTATATTAATATTAATGGGATATATATATTTTCAATCTCCTCCATCTTTTAGTCTAGCACCATAAAAAATAAAAAGTAATACTATTTAATCACCCACAGCTTAATAGTGCCTTAGTTGTTTACTGCCATCACACTAATTGCTCTGTACTAATGTGTTTTTCTGTGATATCCAGTAGTGCTAAGAGAACAGAGATCCATAACCAATTAAATATAGTGTTTTTATGTTAAAAATATATCTGGTGAGGCTAGAAAGCGAACAGAAGCCGCCCTTACGAAAGGCACGTTGGCACCGTCTCGGTGCCCAGCAGAAGGTGCCCGCATTGCCTCTTTTGCACAAAGACAAAGGGGGTAATTTTTTTGGCAAGAAAACAAACCCAAGGAAAACACAACAAACAGTGTTTCCTAATTTTCCCCCTCCTGCAACTCCTCGGGCTGTTTCTGTCCTCTCTCTTGCATCGAGGGAGAGTTTGATTCGGGAGGGAGGAAAGGGGGTATGGCAAGGCCACCCGGCGGTGCCCAGGCGCGCAGTCTCCGGAGCCCGCAGGTCGGTGGGCGGGGAGGAGCAGGGGCGCCCGCGGCCGGCAGAACGCCCATTTGCGGGAGCAGCGCTGGCACAGGGTTCACGGGGGAGCATCACTGTAGCTTCCAGAAGGAGTGAAGCGCTGGGATCAGACATGGGGGGCGCGGCCCTGGGAGGGGGCGGGGATCAGACGTGCGGGGGCGGGGTAGGGGTTGGGGTTGGGGTGGGAGGAATCGGACACAACAACGTCTGTAGTGATCACCAGAGACGGTGGCAGTAACAGGGAAGCAGGACGAAGGCGCCGCCTAGGCCCGGGGGTGTTTCAGTGCGCATCGCTATTCAGGAAAGAGAGCCGCCTGCTCGGCCCGCCGCCTGTGTTCGTTGGCTCTGGGCCCGCCCGCCCGGGTGGCCGTGGCCACAGCCTGCCAGCAGGGCTGGCCTTGTAGCGCCGCACTTCACCTGTCAGAGGAGAGATAATGGGATCAATTAGAGGCGCCGTCACCATGCGGAGACAGCTGCTGGTGTGCAGTAACCACTGGTGACCCCAGCACTTGCTCCCCCCGGGAGCCGCCTTCGGGGTGCCAGCCCAGCCGTGGCCTGTCCCTCCTTGCAGCCTGTGCAGGGGAGCTCACCCCTGGACTGCAGGTGTCCTCCGGCCTGGGCTCCTGGGTGTGTGCACGTATGTGTGTAGGTGGCTGTGCGTGCACGGGCATGCTGGCGTGAGTGCACCTGTACCGTGGATAGATGGGAAAGTGGGCGGACTTGAATGTGCAAGTGAGTATGAGTGTGTGGGCATGAGCAGATGAAAGTGTGTGTGCATTAGTGTGTGTGACCACAGGTGTTCACGAGTATGCCTTGCGTGCATGTGTGTGCACATTTAAGTGCTGTGATGATGTGTATCTGTGTACGTTCGCGAGAGCCCTCTGCACATGTGTGAGCATATGTGCGTGTGTGTGTGCGAGCGTGTGTGTGGACACGCGTGTAAGTGCACAGGTGTGACCGTGTGTGGGCATATCCCCGTGTAGGCATGTGCATTTCGGGTTTGCGTGTGTAGTAACCCTGGGTGAGAGAGTGTGTATGTGTGTGTGTGAGTGGTGAGCGTGTGTAGTGAGTGAGTGCGTGTGGGTGTGCACGTTGTCTCCATGTGAGTGTGGGCCCGTGTGTCTGCCTGTGCCCTGAGGGCTGGAGAATGGGCGCCGTGGCCTTCTCGACCTTGGCCCCTCATCCTCCAGCGGCTTCTTGGATACTGAGTTTCCTCTGTGGGCCAGTTGTCCCTAAGAGAGGGCCAAGTGCCACATGTCTGTGGCACCCCCGCCATATGCACCTCTCTGTTGATGGTGATAATGGCTCTGGACCTCCTGACTGCTGTCTGTGTGTCTTCACCCCTGTGGATTTGTCTCTGTAGACCCCACCTGGTCAGCCGCTTCAGAATGGCCTGGCTACAGAGGCAGTGGGGGCCTCTGATCTGAGCCCGTGTGTGCCTCCCCATCTGACATGTCCCCCCACCACTATATGGCAGATAATAGGGCTGGGCCCACCCAGGACCACGGTGGCATGGCCCTGTTTCATGTATGGGGCATGTGTGGGGCACTGTGCTGGGCATTCAAGTTTCATTTAGCCCTCAGAGGGGGCTGGGCTGGACAAAGTCGCACTGGGAAACATAGCGGGTGAGGGCCTGCAGGGGACAGGAGGGGGTGTCATCCAGGTAACAGTTCACCGGGAGCCTTTTCATTTATTGTTTTCCTGTCTGGAACATTCTTCCTTCACGTGCCTGTCAGCTCAACTGTCCCCTCCTCAGAGAAGTCCCCCCGGATCCTTCTACCCATCCAGTGTCCCACTTCAGTCCTTTTTGTGTCCCCATAGCACTTTCTGCTGAAGCTGCCACCTTTGGCTGCTGCTGGTGTGGTGACCAGCACACCGTGGGTACCAGCCCAACGGGTCAACAGAGTTTAGTTGGCACCTGCTACCTGACTGGCTCTGGAGTCCAGGGGCAAGCTGGAGGCAGCCAGTGCCTGCCCCATGGGCTCATGTCCATGGCCACCCTGAGGTGGGGGCTCTGGAAGGGGGGAGGTTTCTTTGAGAGACCTGATGTGGCCCGGCACTGGGGCGGAGGTGTGAAGGAGAAGAGAGGCTCCAGAAGAGATGCTCCGTGCGGCAAGAGCTCAGGGACAGGGGGACAGACTTGTTTCTCTGGTGCAGCCACCGTCCCTCCAGTCTCCAGATGTGGCAAGAGTCCTGGCTGGTTCTTGTGTGCACCCTGCTTACAGGACTGGTTGGTTGGTTTTTTTTTTATTCTTTAGTCCCATGGCCACGCCCCTCCAAGACCTCTGGTGTCTAACTTCAGCCCTGTCTCCGACCTTGATGTGCCCTTGAACACAGAATTTGACCTGCCGTGACCTGATCTTCTAGTCTTTGAGACGGCCCGACAGCACCTGTGTCCTGCCATCTCTACACTGAGACGGGGCAGGCTTCTTACAAAGAAAGAAGTAGAGCTTCCTGACCCGTTACTGTCCCTACCGTGACGCCCCTTCTGACGTTCTGTGTCTGCTGACACTCCTGACATGACACTCTGGTAGGGGATTGGGGTGGTCTGGCTCCTTTGGAAGTGGTGGGAGACTCCCGGGCCACTCTTCGAGGTTCTGTGTTAGATGCTGTTCCGTCTCCCCCAGGTCGGTGCCCTATTCCTTCCTGTCGGTGTCCCTGCATTGGCCCAGCCTTGGCCCCATCTGCTGTCAGTGGGCGGCGCATAAAGGGGTGGGCGGGAGGGGGCAGCGGAGAGGAGCCCACACTGAGGAGCGCTCCTTCGGGAAAGCACTCCCAGAGGTTCAGAGACTTAGGAAGGCTTGCCCTTTGACCTCGCACGAGGGCACTGTTCCTGCTCTGAAGCTGCTCACTCCACCTTCCCCGACGTCCCGAGGGCCTACTCTGTGTCAAATGCTGCGCCTGGTGCCTGAGGGACGCAGGCTTGGGCCATTGCCTCATCAATCTCGAGTGACCTTGGCAGGTGTCTGGATTTCTGAGTCCCGGAAGCGAGGAGTGTGTCGGGGGTAGGTATGACTCCATCAAATGCCTGGCTTGTATGGGGGACCAGTCGGAAATTATGTATGTTTAGTTACTTTGAAACATCCTATAAATATGATTTGACATATTAAGGCTGTTGCTTTTATTTTATAATCCTAAACATGAGTTATTTTGGAGTTTGTGTCTTCTCTTGACTGGCATTTGCACACAACTATTGTGGGAAGAGGTAAAATGTCCCCACTGCTCCTTTGGTGGCTGGTCATGGGTCTACCTATTGAATATCCCCTGTGTGGGGAGCTCCAGGCCAGGACTAGAGGGGCGGTGAGCCCACGCTTGTACTGTGTGGCATTGTTACAGTCATACGGGTCCTGAGTCCCCCATTGACGACCTCCGGGTCTGGCAAAATGGACTCCTGGCTCATGGCTTCTCCACGGAGCCCTCTTCAGCCTGCGTGGGTGGTGATATTTAATTAAAGAAGTTGTTCAGTACTTTCTGTTGGGATGATTCTCGTTTGAATGAAATGGAAGGTGGATGGGGCACGAACACATCCTCATTGCGGGGAGGGCCTAAGAGCTGGAAAGGGTGACGGGTGGAAGGAGGGGTTTGGGGCGAGGGCCAGAAAAGGGCGGGGTTTGAGGGGAGCTGGAGCAGAGAGGACAGCAGGTGGGAGACCTGGAGGCCCACCTGGCTGCTTGGGGCCTGGGCAGGGGGAATGAAGGGAAGAGGCGCCCTCAGGTGGGGGCGGTCGCGGCAGCAGATAGCGCGAGGGGATAGGGGTAACAAAATGATCCGGGACTCGGCCTCACCAGGCTGTTGTGGTGGGCCTGGGACTACCAGTGGCTGCTGGTGATGGAACGCTTTCCCTGTGCCAGGCACTGTGCTGAGCACATTACAGCCTTGCCGGGTTTCATTTCCACAGCAGCCCTGAGGAAGGACTTGAGGGTGCTGTTTTCTGGAAGAGGGGCTCAGACGCAGAGCGGGGAATAACTCGCCCGCAGTCCCTGAGCCAGGCAGTGGTGGAACGGGACCCTCAGAGCGAGGCTCGTGCCGCGGACGCCACACCGCTCCGTGCCTCCTGCACCGACCAGCTCTGCCAGGGGGACTGTGCCCAAGACCCCAAAAGTAGAAGTAAACACAAGATGTAGCCCCAGGTATGAGGGCATTCTTTGGGGAAAGCCTTTTTTCTGAAAACAGAATTTTTTTTGTTTTTTTTTTTTTGCCAGGAGTCAGCCTTTTGTCCCATCTTTACGTGGCCCAATTAGGCAATTGCACCCCTAATTAGCCAGCCCAAGGCACTCCTTGTTGCCTGCATAGAAATTAGCACGTGGGTTTGAACGTTGGCAGGAAACCGTGCATCACATTGAAGGCACAGAGTAAGTATTGGAGAAGGGCCCGCCCTGTGATGTGTGGCCTGGATGGCATTGCCCCCCCCAGCCAGGCCCGTGCACCCCCCACCCCCACCCAAAAAACGTGGCAGATCAGCTCTAGGAAGCTTCGAGCCCAGTGAGCCTGAGTTATGAGCGGCCAGAAAAATGGGGAGATATTGAGAAGTCATAAATATTAATTTTTTCAGCGCTCTATAATTCACAAGTGACCCTACTGATTTGTCTCAAACGCTGCAGGAAAACTCAGCTGTGGCCTCGGACGTGAGTGCTCTCAGACCAGAAGGAACCTTGTGCCCTCTGAAGTTTAGCCTTGAGGCACTGGGAGTGGGCATCTCGAACTTTGGCTTCCCTTGGAAGTACAGCTCTGTGAGGGCTGAGTGTGGGCCATTTTTCAGAATTTGTGTCTGGCTGCTTCTCAGCAGGGACCTGCCCTGTGTCTATCCAGGTGTTCAACACCTGTTGCTGCATAACCAGCACAAATCATGTCCCCAAAAGCGATCCCATTTCTCTTGATTAGATTTTGCACGTCTTTGCACCTGCTATGTGCCAGGCCCTGTGCTAGGGACTGGATGCCAAGCTTTAATTTGGGGCAGGGAGAGAAGGGGGACAGAGGCTATTCGGCCTGCAAAGACACAAACAGTAGATAAGAGGATAGTGTGGCAGGAGGGGTGCCTAACATAGATGGCGTCTTCTTGGGAGGTCTCCCCGAGGAAGTGACGTTTGATTGGAGTCTTGCAGAGCAAGAGCCGGGTGTCCAGACGGTCACAGGGGAGCCCACAGGGGCACAGGTCCCAAGGTGGGAACAGGACTGGCGTGCCGAAAGAGATGGGCCAGAGCATTAGGGTCGGGGAGGAGAGACCTGGTGAGGTGAGGCCACAGTGGAGGGTGACCACGGTCACTTGGGCTTTGCAGGCGGGGGCCAGGTGCTAATTCCCAGGCTGTTGGGAAGCCTTGAATGGTTGTGCCGAGGCTGTGGTGTTCTGTGATTTACATTTTGAACAGTATGATGGGGAGTGGGTGAGAAAGGATGATGGGGGCTGTCCAGGACAAGGATAGACACGGTCAACGTCCATGGGGAGGTAGAGCTGACCTGATGGATATATACAGCCCTTTTGTCCCATCATCTCTTGGCCCCTCCGCCCCCGTCCAAACACCTTTAATGTATAAAGCACTGCTGACTAAATTCCCATGAAGTTTACTACAGGGGAAACCGGGAAATATTTCGTATTTAAATTCTTTTGTGGGAAGACAGCAGGCAGGGAGAGAAGAATGCTTTTCATTCCCTGCTTTCAGTCTCCTCAGAGTGGCCATGTGAGTCATTTTGCCTAAAAGGGACCTTCTTTTGTTCACATTTTGGCTGATGTGTTTACTCACTTTCAACGGGTTGCTATCTGCCCCTGCCACCCGCCCCCAGAGACAGCTCCTGTCCCCTTCCCTGTTAGGGCTACCGACACAGCTCTTGAAAGAAAGTTGTTCAGTCTGAATGAAGCAGAAACATGTCAGCTTTGTGGACCGGACACCAATTCCTTACACAGTGCGTGTGCAAAACTCTTTTTTAACGGTCTGGCAAAGTTTCCGCAGCTGCAGTGGTCCCGTGTTAGCCATTCATTTCCTCCAAGACATTTGGGTGGAAAATCCACAAAACAATAATAGATCAATACATTTAAATTAGAACTTTCAAAAATTCAATAATGGTATTTACAAATTAATAAAGCACTGTAAAGAAAATATCTGCACTTCTTTATTTAGGGATACAGTTAATTTTTTCATTGATTAAGCATTCTTTTGGTGGATGGGATGTGGGTAGGGAATTTTTTTTTTTTTCCTAAGGAGGAAGTCCTGTGTGAATTCTAGAGGTATCAGTGTATTTCTGGCGGCGCACGAACGTTGCTAATGCATCGCTCAGACAGGGATCAGCGGTGAGAGAAGGAAGTGCGGCCTGGCTTGGCAGGAACTGCATCGGAGGTGGGGACCCAGTGGGTCACATGCAATCCAAGTGGTTTTGGTGGGGATGGAGGTAATGGCAGGCTTGTAAGTCCCTGACTTCAGAACATATGGGTGCTCCCTGTGTTAAGGACGCTTGGTATAGGAAATCATCCTTTATCAAACACAAATCAGGGAGCCATTCTTCTTTGTTCAAAAAAATTCCCCGTGGAGAGCCTCAAAATTGGCCAACTCACTCTCGTGCATCTGGAATAAAATGCAGGTTTTCGCCCATAAAAGCAATGAATGCAACTCGGGTTTTCGGGAATGTATCTATGACATCGAGCTGTGTAGATCTTTCCTTGCTCAGGCCTGGGGTTTGTCCCACTGGGACAGTGTGCAGGCAGCTGTACCCCTGCTAATGTTGATTAGTGTTCGTTGTGGACCACATACTGCGCATGGATGGGGCAAGGCGGCGAACAGGGGGCAAAGCCAGGTTCTCTCAATGACGCACCATACTAGTGGATGGCACGGGGTGGGTGCCTGGTGCTTTTTCTATCTAGTGGTCTCATGGGCAAGGCCCTGTGTTGGGCTCCCTGGGGACCTTCAGTCATGGATGTAGATCCTGACACAGGGGAGCTGAGACACTCCACAGAGACTGCCAAATGGTGTAGAATGTGACCGTCAAAGGATCACTCACACACATTGCTGTGAGGATTGGGGGAGGAGGAATGGGGGCCCGGATGGCGTTTAGAAAAGGCACGCTCCCAGCTGGAGGTGGGAGAAGGAGGAAAGGGCGTTGAAGAGGTTGGAACAGCCAGGAGGCAAGGGAACAGCAGGAGGGAAGGGAAGGTGGTTGAGTTTGGTGACCACCCCAGTGGTGGAGGGCAGCAATGATATTGGGGGTGGTTGTGATTGTGGCTGTGGTGACTGGAGGGGGCACAGGCCACCTGCCTGGGACACCACCTGCCCTGGGAAGCCATGCCATTTCCAGGGAGGGGGGACAGTTTTTCCTGCTGCAGGCCTGGATGGGTGTTTCCTGTGGGCTGGGGGACCGGGCAGTACCCTGGCTGTGAAGCGAGATTCCTCCTCTGGTCAGTCTTGACTGTTCTGTTGTGCTGCCATCGTCAATCGCCCCACCTCCACCGCCAGCTGTTTGCTGTTCCTAATGCAGGGGTGACTCCTGGTTAGCTGCAAGGTGGAGTCCTATCATCTGAGCTCAGCATTTAAGGCGTCCCTGCACCGGGCCTCTCTAAGCATCCTTAGCCTTCTTATAGGCTCTAACATGGAACCTGCCTTCTCATGGGTGTGAGCACAGCACACGCCGTCCACCCCACACCTGGGCTTACACAGTTCCTTCTACTGGTGTGCCACCCACTACCCCCAGCTGTTCAGCCTCGGCTGCTCAGGCTCACCTGCACCGTAAACCTCCACTGTCATCTGCACTCAGCCTTATAGGTACCACCTTGGGATATCTTTTGTGTTGTTGCTTTGTATCCCCGGCTGGGTGGAGCCATGGACCCTGTGGAGCCTTGTGTACTTGTGGGACCTTAATGGAAATGCCCGAATGAATGAATGAATGGCAGCCCCCAGGTCACTGAACTGACAGATGTTTTTCGGAGATCGCGTGGACAACTGGCGTTGCATCTGAGGCCCCCCCACTACCTGGCTCTGTCCTACCTTCCCAGCTCCATCTCACATGACATGCTCCCAGCCCCGGCCCTGTCCCTTTTCCATGCCACCTCTTTTCTGTGTCCCGGAGCACCTTGTCATTCCTCAGATACCCGGACCCTCGGGTTCTCTATGCCCTTCGCGTATGTATGTCCTTGTCTTAGAAAGCCAGCCACTTATGCTTCTTCCCCCACTTCAGAAAATTCCTGTTCATCCTCCAGAATCCCACTGAAAAGTCATCCCACTGTGGAAGCCATTTCTCTTGGCCCTGGGTGGAATTAGCCCTCCGTTAGCTGACCACACAGTATAGTCTGCCTACACGTCTGCCCTTCCTGCCTCTTGTCTCCCCTGGCACGTAGTAGGTGCTTAGGGTTTGCTAATATGAATATCTGTGGACATCTAAGGCAGTGCCAGGCACACAGCCAGAAGCCCTGGGCATCGGGTGCTTATTTTTAGGCTCTTGGGAGCAGGTTTTGGTGGAAGAAACTTGGCAATCCCTCCTACATCTCCTGGCACAGGTGTATCGTGGAGAAGCAGTGACAGAGCTCGTGTGCGGGTCGGCGGTGTGTGCGGGTCGGCGGGGACTGTATCTGAGGGCTTATCCAAAGTCACAGTGTATCAGCAGTTTTTAAGATAGCATGTTAACATCTGCGTGTTAAGATTCTGATAAAAAAGATGCTGGGGGAAGCAACGTACAAGCAGGAGCCGGTCTGTTTGATTTGCAATCGAAGCATCAGTGGAAACGGAAAAGGTGGTCGGTGGAAGGGAGAGCTCTGTTTTTTATGTTGTTGCTGGCCCGCGTGTGACACAGGCCCTCATCCACAGGCTCCGGGGCCCTGTGGTCAGAACCCGTCGAGGCCTCGGGATGGCGTCACAAGAAAGCCTGAGCATAACCTGAACGTGGGAGAGGGCAGGTGCTCGGCTGTGAGCCGCTGAAGGAAACGGAGCTTGGCCACCCGGGAAGGGACCGTCACTGGCCACAGCCTGACTTTGAGTCCTGCCCCACACAGTCGAGGCCGAGGCCCCACGGCCCCCGGTTGCCGCGAGCGGGGCCCAGAAGACCTTGCTTAGCAAGGCTGGTGTAGGGAGGTGCTCGAGAGCTGCCCGCTCTCTGCTCTCTCGTGGCTGATGGCGGTGAGGGACCCACTGCTTCTTTCCAAACCATTTATTGCCACTTACCACGGGCTTGGTTTACATCTGCCGCTGAGAGCAGAGCGCTCCCAATTTGGAAGCCGTGGAGGCCGTTTTTCACCCACACTGACATAAGCCATGACTCTCGAAGCTGATGACACACTCCAGATAAGGTCAAATGCTCACAGAGAGGGACATTTGTTGCCTCTGTTGCTTAATCCCTGTTTGTAGAGAAGCTGAAGACACTAGTGGCTGTTGGGATGTGCCGTCCTCGTCCCCAGGGGGCCTGGCTGGAGGGCACGGCCCCCTCCACCTTCCTCTCACACGGACACCTACTCCTCTGCCTGCCCAGGACACGGGCCAGCCTAGAGAAGGGGTGCAGGCCCAGGAGGGGGTGTGGAGGGAGGACAGGCACCGGCCTGGCACAGGTGGGCTGGTCAGTAGGCTGCACCCCTCGGGTCCCCATTCTTCCTCCCAAGTCTACCCGCCCCGCCTCCCATAGCTCTCAGATCCCAAGGCCTTCGAGGCTGTGCACGAATGTTGATCTGGCCAGGAGTCAGCAGCTATGAGAAGTGGGCTGTGGGGAGGTGGAGACAGTCAAGTAGCTACCGGACTTCTGGCGGAGGGGGGAGGTGTAAATTAGAGTCCACCCTGGTGGCCTCTTTTGCTTAATCTGAGTTAAGACGCGTGAGCCAACACACCACCGCGCCCGGGGACCTCGGTGAAAATGCACGTGTGCATTTCCTCTCCGAGAACTGGGGTGAAAGACATCATGTGACTTTGCACGCCGAGTTAAAACTACCTGCAGTTGTGGGTGTCAGCGAGGACCGGCGGGTGTCCCGGGGCACCCACCAGATGGGGGTCCCGGCTCTTCAGGCCACCGTGGCCACCCTCGCAGTGCTTCTGCCCAAGCCCACACGGCCCGCTGGCAGCTGGGGTCCCCAGTCCACAGGGTCCGGCGTGGCCTCCAGCTGTGGCCTCTCAGGGCTTTGCCATCCAGGGTGCGGCGTTGGTGGGGGGGCAGTGCCTGACACCCTCAGGCCCCTCCCAGATCACGCCGTCCCTCGGTCACGTCGTGGGGCAGGGCTGCTCCGACCTCCTCACTTCCGGGAACGATCCAGCTACATGAGTGTGAACTTGCAGGGTGAGGTGCTGTCGTCCGGAGACCAGCTCTTTGTAACGCAGGACTGTGCTTTTCAGGTTCTTTCAGGCTTGGGCTGCAGTGGAAGATGTATCTGTTTTTTCCCGGCTAGTGAGTGCATGGCAGCTAATGTGAAGACAGAGCTTCAATTATGGATTTCCCCTGCATCCCAAGACTGAAATCTTGTCCTCGTTAGGACAGCTGGCGATAGGACATTTATGCAGTGACTGACTGACTGTAGGGGGCCCGCTTCCTGGAAGTCACCCCTTCCGTGCAGCAGCGGCCCCTTCGGGAGGGCTGAGGGCTGGATGGGGTGGTCTTGTGGGGAGGATGGAGTCCCCCAGGCCCACTCTCGGAGCGCCAGCTTCTCCACCGTGAAGCCAGAACACGGGACTGTGCGCGAGCCCCTCCGCTTCCCTTCCCCCAGTGGTGGATTTCCTCCATGTCCCCGGAGGTCCCCGGTGTGGGACTGCCCAGTGTGGGCTCCCACCCTACACTTGCTCTCTGTGCCTTTGCAGAGGCGGGGTCTGGTCTTAGGACTCCCAAGTGAAGCACTGGGTTGTACCCCCCCCTCCACGCAAAGGCATTTTGCAGAAGGTCACCGTGGGGTGGGTGATCTTCCCGTGCATGGAACCTTTAGGGAAAGGCTTCCTGGGAGGGGGAGCGTCTGCTCAGAGGGTGATCGCAGGGCCCCTGCTGGATCTGAGTAACATGGGTCAGAGTCTTGCCCTCCATCGACTCTGGACACAAGATCCTTGTAAAGAAAATTAACATTGGGCCCAAGACGTATGTTTACCACTGGAGGTCTTGTATGTCACCTACACTTCCCGGCTCGAAATCTCTTACCTGTTCGGTACAGGTAAAATGAGTAATGACTTGCCCCCAGGGAGTGTATTGTGGTGACATTTATCGTGGGCCAGATCTAGGCCTTTCTTACCAATGGGGAAATTCCAGACTGGGCTAAGCTGGGCATAGGACTGGACCCATCGTTCTAGGCCTTTCTTACCAATGGGGAAATTCCAGACTGGGCTAAGCTGGGCATAGGACTGGACCCATCGAAGGTGCTGGCTTGGAAAATATCCTTTGGGTAGATACACGATAACGCCCTTGGCCGCTGAATCCTGGTGGATCCACTCCCTCATTTTTTCCCTGCCCGCAGGGGTCCTGCTGGCCCACAGAGATAGCAGATAGCTGCTGTGGGCTCCCTTGCCTCCTGTCTTCTAGAAGGACCATTTGGTTGCTGAGTGCATTGTTGTGACATTTTCCAAGTTGAGCTGTAAAGGTCTCTGGGAAAAGATGTTTCCAGCAGAAGTGGAGAGGAAAGACGGCTGGCCAGGCCCCATGGCATGCACCACTCGTCTGTTTTCCCCGAAATGTCCCAAATGGCTGCTGAGGTCCGTACCCACCTGTGCATACTGCCCCCTGTCCTGGGATGTCTCCCCAGACATCCCGCTCAGGACCTCAGGGACTTTCAAGGACATGCCTGTGTCACTGAGGTGCCTGCCCCGTAGGGGAAAGTTTACTCGTCACTTATAGTTTGCTGTCTGCTGAATCCATTTCCTATGGGCCCCTGAGCTGTGGCTGAGACTGTGGAGCAGAAAGAAGAAAATCCTGCTAATTCGCTTTTCTCTTTACTTTAATCTTCAGTTCAGCTGTCCTTAGTGTACTTTGGAACTTATAAAATGAAAACTGGTAGGGCCTTCTCTTCTCTCCCCGTTAATAAGCTCTCAGACCGAAAAGGGCTTGGGAGAGGAGAAAGGCAGCATGAGCCAGTAAGAGTGAGGGCATGAAATGAAACTCTGAGGGCCGTGGGGCATGCGGTGGCTGCAGAGGGTCTGCGATGCCAGCTAGTGGCTCAGGCCTGAGGAACGGCCGGTCAGGACCCGGGGTGTCCCGAGGCCACAGATTCCCCCGGCCCCTCTTGCTGTTCCCAACTCACCAGCCAGGCTCATCCAGAGAATCTGCACCAGAGCTGGAGGTCAGCCTTCTGAGGTCTGAGGAGGTGTTCACGCTTCCAAAGGCACTGGGCTTGCCGTGTCCTTCCTGGCTTTCAAAAACACCCATGCGTACGTAGCCAGAGACCGGCATGGGCAGGCCAGGTGGCAGGCAGATCTGTGCATTTTCCAGAGGATTCTAACTGAGGCACAGGGAAACTGTCTGTCCTCCCCACACCCTCTGCTTACATTCAGCTCCCTTTACCACCAGTGAGGGTTTGGGGCCACCGGGGGCATCAGTTTTCTTGTCAGAATAAACAGAAATCCTGACTTGTGAGCTTTCTAACTCTTCTCAGCAGAGCACTTTGTAAACCTCAGGCACGGCTCAGATATGTAAGATACGTAAGATTGTGTGAATGCTTGAGCACTGGCCACGTTAATATTCACTAGGAACTAAGTTTTGCTTCTAGAAGTGCATGCTGTGGGCCTGAAGTACCCCAGCTTCAGCCAGAAGCAGAGATCCCAGCCATTGCCTCTGCATGTACCTGGACAGGTCATACCTGGAATCCCTCTGCCAACAGCCCGAGGAAGTACGGACCGTCTCTGATCCCAGGTGCACAGGAGGGACCCTTGGCCCCACACCTGGCCCAGTAATCTTGATTTGGAAATGCTTGTGCCTGGGTGCTGCTTTTCCTCAGTACCTAATATAAAGATGATAAAGCCCAGGACAGACTGGATCTGAAGACGATCAAGAAAAAGAGGGTAAAAGGTAAAGGAACTCGGGGGAAAAAAACCCCAAAAAACACAACCACCCACATTTTCTAATTTGCTCAGAAACTGAATCTTCTGCCAAACTTTTCCTTGTTCTGATTTCAACTCTGGCACCCCTTTCCGAGCTGTCTTAGAATGTAATCATCTCTCAAACTGCTGGCACTGTAACCTTAAACCTTGTAATTGTGCCCCAGGACAAATCAGTATTAATTTAGCTGATGTGGCATATCTTATAAATCCTATGCTCTCCCTCTGGCCTCTCCTTGGTACAGGATTTCCCAGGAAAGTGTCTGCCAGGAGAGACGAGCAGGCATGCCTTCATTCTGTCTGAGACTCTCAGCTGTCTGGGTGCCGGGAGGGGGGTTTCAGGCTCCTTGCCGTTGCAGGGAAGGGGGTGTCCCTGCTTTCGTAACCCTCAGCCGCACCCACGCTCTGGGGAATTGGAGTCTTCCCTTGGGGAGCCCCAGGGCCCCAATGGGTGTCATCCAGAATTTGCAAGGAAACCAGACAGAAACCACAAATCCCCAGAGGCGGGGGAGGTGGGGGCAGAGAGAATTTGTGGTCAAATCTAAAATACAAATGGAGGGTAGATGCAGCCACCACAGGGATTTCATTAAGGAGACCACAGAATTTAGCCTTAAGAAGTTCACACCCACGTGGAGGCCGTGCACGGTCCCATCTCAAGGGCGGCACACAGGGGCTGGGAAGCTCAGGATGTAAAATTCATGCCTTATGCCGCCGCCGCCGGTAATTAGCTGCGGTTACCTGGTTACTCTGTGATGCTAACCGCCAGACCCTCCGCTTCGGCTTCCGGATGGAGCCCGCAACGGGGCATCTCCCCAGCCAAGCCTGTGCTCTCTGTGCGATCTCCCAGTTTTTTAGGGTGTCTCTGTTCTTACGAGAACATCCGACAACCGTTCTTAAGTGAGCTAAAATTAAACTCCCAAACAAAGAATTGTAAGTGCTGTTTTCTCTCTAGAGATGAAAATTGCACTAGAGTGACTTCTTCATTTAACTGCATTACGTTATGGTGGAAGGGACGGAGAGGACTGTGGTACAAAATAGTAATTAACTATTTTTCTCTGTCCTGAAAATTAGTGCATGGTTAGCTCAAAATATGACAGGGTACATGCTCATTTAATTTTTAAATGGCTTGGTAACTTCAACTCAAACCACGGCAGTAGATATGGAAGATTGTGTGGATGCTGAACACCCAAGGGCATTTGGAACTACTTTTCTATTATCTTTTCTATTATGGCACAGTGTGACAGGTTAATTCACGTGTCTGGTCGGCAGGTGCATATGCCACCTACTGTGTGAAGCTGTCCCTGGGGAGAAGTGGTGTGTATGAGGGAGTTGTGTCGGTCATAAGTGCGGAGTAAGGGGAACAATTCTGAGGGTCACACAGCTCACCATTCACTCGTGCATTCATTCAACAACCACATATGGAACTTCGTCACTAGGACCAGGTTCCTGCTTACACCATGTTCCCACTTTACTAGGGAGGATGCCAGGAGATATGCAGGTGCAACATGAAAAACGCAAGCAGAGGCACCCAGGAGCAGGGTGCAGCTCATTCATTCATTCATTCATTCATATGCTCACTCAGTAATTCATTCATCGCCAAAGATTTTATTGGAGACTTACTATCCACAGGGGATATGATGATGAACAAAAATAGACTCCATCCCTGTCTTTGTGGAACCTTTAGTCTGGAGGGAGGGACAGATATTCGTTAGAAAATCGTATGAACATATACAAAATCACGACTCGGGCAGGTGCCTTAGGGAGCAGCCTCTGGAGCTCTCAGAGCCTCCCTGCCAGGGACTTGCACCTGGCAAAGTATAATCTCAGCAATCTTGGGTGGGGGGTAGACAGGCACAGCACAAGGAAGAGCATTCTGGCAGAGGGAAGAGTGACTGCAAAGGCCCTGTGGCAGAGGGAACTACTCAGTGAATCTGAGAACTGGAGGGTGGGCAGTGGGGCTGCGGGCAGAGATTAAAGGGATGTTGTGAGCTGGGTGGGAGAGAGAGGTGAGACGAGACCACATAGGCCTTGTAGACGTGTTAAGGGTTTTAGTCTCCACAGTGACTGGTGGCTGTTATACAATGGGCAGAATTGCTTAAGGGCTCATGTGGGTAGGATGGATGCAGGGAAACCAGCAGAAGCTTGGGCGTGTGGTGGTGGTTTAGATGGGGTGGTAGTGAGGGAGATGGAGAGAAAACAGATGGGAAGCACGTGTGGGGAGAAAGCCCTTGGTTCCGAGGTGGAGGCCGAGGAGTCTGCCAGGATCGCTGGCCAGGGAAGGGAGATCCAAGCCAGGGAAGGGCACGCACCGATGACCAAAGGTCAGCCACACCATCAGATCAGCTAGCGGCACCCGGTGACTCTTGCTGACGTCAACCCACATAGCAGGGGCCTTTTACACACCAGATACCGTGGACTTCTATCTAATTGGTGGCCCAGACCCTTCCTTAGAGGACTTCAATTTCCTCCTTTGTATCTTAGAGGATTATTTATATTTTCTGAAGCCAGTCCAACAGGTGTGCCCCCTCTTGCCTACTTATCTATTATGAACCTGTACAAATTGGGTAATTGCGTGTGCAAATGGGTAGTTCGGTGTCTAACTACTGATAGGTGTGTGTGTGGGTGTGTAATTACTGGATTTGCATTTGTAAACCACTCATTTCCTTAAACAGCCCTCTTCCCACTCCTGGTTCCCGGCCACCTTCCTGCCTCCCAGGGCACACATACCCAGGTGTGTGACGGGGCCAGGTTGTCTCTTACGTCTGCTCCAGGGCACCCGAGGAAGCCACCTTCCGCGTCCCTCCCCGGGCCCCTGTGCGCCACCACACCCTCCCCACCAAGGGAAGGGAAACAATATCATCTTTACTCCAGTACTGGGTGGCGATTGTTTGCTCTGCCTGTAAATAGTGCAGTCTGCAAAGTACATGTGAGAAGTTGCTTCTTTACCCTCCCGAGAGACGATCCCCACTCATCAATGCCCAGGCCTTCCACGCAGTAGTGCTGGAGAGACTTGGGGGGAGAGTCACTGGCTTTGGGGTCACACACATCTGGCTCTTGGCTCGACTGCTCACGGGCCCGGCTACCCCTGCAGATAAAAGTCAAGCACGTAAAGGCTTTAGTGCCTGGTTGCAAAGTTACCCAACAGTGAGACTGTCACTTATATCAACGCCTCACTGAACCAAAGGAGGGTCTGGTCCTAGGCTTTCTGCTGTGCGAAAGGGACACACCTTAGGTGAACCTTAATTACTGCCCGTTTTCATGTCATCGGTGATACAATATTAATAAAACTGATTTTTTTTTAAAGGGAGCTAACATGGGACGGCTACTTTATGACCCTACAAACATATAGTCTAAAAAACCAACAAATCGTCACTTTGGGAAACCATAAAGGGAATATCAAGTAACTGAAACATAAAAGTGGCAATTTTTTTCCTCGGTTTTCAACATCTACAGTAAAACACCCGAGACGCACATTTGGTTTGGGATGTTGGGGATGGGCAGGTTGTGGTTTAATGTTGACAGCCAGTCCTGCCGGTGGATGGAGAACGTTGACCCTGACGTGCCACAGTCACTGGTCAGTAATTCGTCCTGTGGGAAGAGGGCCCAGGGTCACCCAGACCTCTGTTTTATTGGCCTGAGGAGAGCCGCTCCTTCCCAGGACGCTGTGCTGGGAGGAGTCTATACGTTCCCCTCAGTGCTGCTGGTGATCCGGTTTTAGCACCATGTCCTTTTCCAACATCAAACTTTGCCTCTGCTGTGATGAAATGCCTCTGCATTTTGCTGAGTCTCAGATGCTGTAAAGGATCCGTTTCCGTTTAGTAGGGACTTTTTATCATTTTAATGCAAGTTAGGGCTTGTTTGGAGTGGAAGGTTGACAGTAACTGGATCACTTACATTTCTGTTTTCAGTCTTTTTAGTTAATAAAATTTATTTTTTAGGGCAGGTTTAGGTTCACAGGAAAACTGAACGGAAAGCAAAGAGATTGCCCATAGAGCCCCGCCTCCACTTACTACCACCCCCACTTTGGACAACCCGCACCACAGTGGTACGTTTGTGACAATTGATGAACCTCCGCTGACACGTCATTATCACCCAAAGTCCATCATTACATCAGGGTTCACTCTTGGTGTACATTCTATGGGTTTGGACAAATGTATAATGACACATTTCCACCGTTGTAGTGTTTGGATGCTACAATGTACATTACAAACTACGGTACAAGAATTTCACTGCCCTAAAACGCTTCTCCGCTGTGCCTATTTCATTATGTTTTTAAAGACAACTTCTCATCAAGCAAAAAATGCCAGTTACAAAAAATGCCATCCTTTTATTCAGCCAGAGGCATGCTGGAAAACTCCTCCCATTCCCACCCAAGAGGAGGATTTTGTCTGTAGGAGGGAATTTGGACTGGTGGATTTCTTCCAAGTAAGGGATCACACGTCTGTGTTCTGGGGTCCGTAAAATAAGCAGTTTGAAAGGACATGTCCAATTTGACTTCTATTTTCTGGATCAGTTCAAAGTTCTAGAAGCATGCGGTTTATTTTTGTTTTTGGCAATTTCTTTAGATTGGTCTCCCCCATCCACCTGTTGCATAGACGCTCAGTGTAGACTGCCAGTAGTTTACGGAGCAACAGTTTCCAGGAGGAGAATCTGCAAAGGGTTTTAGGGGAAAGGGGGACTTCTCACGGAATGTGTCCTGCCTCCTTTCTGTGATGTGAGGGCAGTCTTTAAAGGGCTTCCTGACCTTCCTGTCAGATGGGAATCTTGGCCCTCCTGCAAACCTGCTTCTTCCTCCCCAGCCTCTTCGCAGAGCCCAGAGTTCCTGGTTGGCCTTTCGGCCTCCCAGGGCCCTAAAGTTGAAAACCCAAGCATTTATTATTTGTTGGAACTTGTGACTTGAGAGCTTGTTTAACAGAGACCAAGCTGGCAACGTGGTTTGAGACTCGGTGGTAAGAGAGATTATACTGTTCCTGACTTTGCCTGCTAAATCTCGGGACTCCCAACCACATCATACACACAGTGTCTCAACCCACACTTTGCATCGTAAATGGAAGGTTTCGTTGGAAAGAATTCTCACCGGCTTGGGGCTCTCCAGCTAGCCTCCTCTCTTGTCTGTTTTGCCAAGCAAGACTACCCGTGATAAAATTACATAGGACTAAATGTGCGCGCGCACACACAACGCACACACACGCACACAAATGAATGTATGTGAAACTAGTGAAATCTACATCAGTTTTCTGCTTGTGATACTGCACTGTGGTTATGTACAAGGTTATCGTGGGTAGACAAAGAAAGTAGGCAGGGTCCCTCTATCTTATATGTTATAGGACCTGTGAATCTATAATGATCTCAAAACAAAAAGTTAAAAAATAAAGTAGCTTTAAGTTCTTCGTTTGATATTGTCATTTCCATCCTACCCCTTAGATTTTGGTTTCTGGGTATTCTTCACAGATCTGTCTCATTTATTTAAATGTTAATTGGCCTCTTTAATTTGGTTTCAATGCTGGGAGCCAAACGGGACAGGAAGACCTCTTAGTGATTACCAGGTATGAGGACGTGGAGGAGGGGGTCTGAGAAGACCCTCATTCTTACAGGAGGGTAACCTGTGCTCAGAAACACGTGGATGTGAGAGAGAGAGAGAGAATCCTTCAGTGGAGAGAGTAGATTCTTGGCTCTCAATGTGGAGTGAAGAGCTTACAAAAGAGGCCAGCTCCAGGGTGTTAGAAAGTACCAACAGAAAATGGCATGTGATTTAAACATTCATTTCTCAGTTTTCTTTTTAAGCCTTAAAACTTTGAAATAATTACAGGTTTACAGGAAGTTGCAAAGGTATTACAGGGAGGTCCTTGTGGACTGTTTACCTGGTTTCCTCCATAGTATAGCGTTGACCTTTGAACAGCATGGATGTGATCTACACAGGTCCACTTAGACACTGATGTTTTTGATAAGTACCATGCTGTAGATGTATTTTCTCTTCCTTATGATTTTCTTAAGACTTTCTTTTCTCTAGCTCACTTTATTGCAAAAATACAGCATATAATGCATATACTATCCAAAATAGGAGTTAATCGACTCTTTATGCTATTGGTAAGGCTTTCAGTCAATAGCAGGTGATCTGTAGTTGAGTTTTGGGCGAGTCAAAAGTTATATGCAGTTTTTGAACTTCACAGGGGATCGGCGTCCCTGACCCCTGCCTTGTTCCAGGGTCAACTATAATAGCAAAACCAGGAAATTGGTATTGCTACGAGGTGCACAGAGTTGTATGTTATTTGATGGCATCTGTGCATTCCGTAAGTACCACCTCAGTTAAGATACAGACCTGTTCCGTCACCACAAAGATGTTGTGCACGCTGCCCCTTTGCGCTTGTAGTACTCATCCCAGCCCCGCCATTCTAGCCCCTGGCCATCTTTATGATTTTGTCAGTTTGAAAATATTAGGTAAATGGAATCATGCGTTAAATGGACCTTTCTTACTCAGCATGTTGCCCTTGAGATCCATCCACATTGCCGCGTGTCTCAATGTGCTGAGTCGTCCTCCATTGTATGGACGGACCACAGTTTGCTTACCATTCCCCTCTTGTGGGGGCATTGTGGTTGTTTCCAGCTTTCGGCTAACACAAATGAAGCTGTGGTGAACAGTAGGTCGACAAGTTTTCGTATGGAAATAGGTTCTCATTTCTGTAAGATGAATGCTCAGAAGTGTACTTGCTGGGTTGTATGGTAAGAGTATGTTTTGTTGTTTTGTTTTTGGGAGAGAGAGAGAGAGAGAGAGAGAGAGAGTTCGAGGGGGTGGGTAGAGGGAGAGGGACAGAGAGAATCTTAAGCAGGTTCCATGCTCAGTTCAGAGCCCGACTTGGGGGCTCAATCTCACAAACTGTGTGAGGAATCAAGAATCGGATGCTTGACTGACTGAGCCACCCAGGCGTGCCCTGTATGCTTCGTTTTGGAAGAAACTACCAAACTGTTTTCAAGAGTGGCTGTACCCATCTTGTATTCGGCTCGGCGATGGATGAGAGATCCAGTCTCTTTGCATCCTGGCCAGCATTTGGTATTCTCGCTGTTTGTTATTTTAACTGTCGTGGTAGGTGTGCCGTGGTATATACCATGGTGGTTTTAATTCGTATTTTCCCAATTGCTAGTGAATATCTCGTTCACTTGTTTTGAACGTCTTTCTATGCATTTATTTGAACATCTTTTATATCCTCTTGGTGAAATGTCTGATCGTGTCTTCTGCCCATTTTCTAATGATATTTTTGTCTCTTTACTGTTGAGTTTGAGAGTTCTTTGTATATACTAGATTCAGTCCTTTGTCAGACATGTGGTTTGCAAATATTTTCTCCCAGCCCGTGGCTTGTCTTTTCATCTTCCTAGCAGGGTCTTCTGCGGAGCAAAATTTTTTTATTTTGATGAGACCCAATTCATCAATTTTACCTTTTATGGATCATGCCTTTGGTGCCATGTCTGAGAACTCTTTGCCAGGGTCTAGGTCCTGATGATGTTTTCCCATGTTATCTTCTTTAATGTTTTACCTCGAAATCTGTGATGCATTTTGAGTTAATTTTTGTGTAAGATGTGACGTTTAGGTCAAGGTCCTTTTTTTCCACCCAGCACCATTTGTGGGAAAAACTACCCATCCTCCTTTGACTTACTTGCACATCTGTGTAAAAAATGCCAAATGTGGAGGCTGCTTGTGGGTTGTCTGTTCTCTTCCATTGACATACACATCTTGGTCTTTGACGGTGAGAAAGAGGGACTCCGGGGTCCAGGTTGGGTGTCCCACCACCCAGTGCCTCTGGCCTCCAGTGAAAATGGGCGTGGCCCTGGGAGTGGGTGCAGAGTCCCCTGAGGGTTCACCCTGCACAGGAACACGTGGGAGGGATTTCCCAGCCACTGTCTCCACTGCACACCCTCCCCCCCCCCCCACCCAGACACTACTGTTTTTGCCCTCCCTTTCCTTCTTTTCCTTGCTTACGCATGTTCTCAGATTAAAGTGGGATTTTCTAAAACAGATTTTTCTACCATGGGGTAAAAACCGTAAGTAAACAGAATTATCATAACAATTTAAATAGTAATAAAATATGTTTTTCTGTTTCTATTCAAAGAAGGGAAAGGTAACTAGAGAAGATGAAAGAAAGATCCGGGTTTGTGGGTGGTAGGTGTGTGGTTTTTTTTTCCCTTTTCTTCTTCAATAATAGGTACAGAGTTTTCGGAAGGGACTTCAAGGCAAAAGGAAAAAAATAGCATATACTGTTATGGGGTTATTTTTATCTTTCATTTTTATGACAACTTATTTGTACTTAAGAGAATCTTTCCAAAGAGTTAGAAGCATCATTAAATAAAGACTGTGAAATGTGCAATATGGCTTATTTATTTAAATGTTAATTGGTCCAACGAACACTTCTAATTAGCTCTATATTTGCTTAGCAAAAAGTTTTACAAATTCCAATTGTGAAAAGCAGCTATTTTGAGCTGGTTGCAGCCTCAGCTATGATTTTTCTATAGTTCTCAGCCCTTGAAGGCACAATTTAATTTTTCATGTATGCATACTAGCAACGGTAAACACTTGCGAGTGTAAAGAACCTTCTTTAATTAGCTGCACAACAATTAAAGGATTCACAAACTAAATTGAACCCTGTCTCGGTGCTTACTAGCTGAATTCCACCACCTGTCACAACAGCGCTTTGTTCAATCTGTTATGCAAAATCATTATAGCAATATAGCGGAGGGGGAAAAAAAAGAGAAAACAGCAATTATTTCTTACTTTTCTCTTGAATGGGTTATTTTGGGTTATACTGATGTCAGGTTCATTGAAGCTAACCTTTTGAAATCTGTAACAGCATAATACTTCTAAGGCTTCAGGATGGTTAGGAGAGTAGTTCGTTCTACCCTTTCAGGAGGAAGCCGTGCTCACCCGTACGGTGTGTGGGGCCTCTGATCACTTGAAACAACCTGTTCTAACTGTCCCAGCCACCTTCGATTTCCCCTTCTCACATGGAACCCTCAGCAGGCTCCTGTGTTGTAAAAGCATGCAAACCCCTGGGGATGTTAAAGATGCAGTTCTCAAAAACTGCCTTTTTCCAAAGCATGCCAGATCATATTATTTCAGCGGCTTTACTTACTATAAAAAATGTGTGTGTGTGTGTGTGTGTGTGTGTGTGTGTGTGTGTGTGTGAGAGAGAGAGAGAGAGAGAGAGAAGAGAGAGAGAGAGAGAGAGATTTTTAATTTTTGGATATTAGAAAAAACTTTTTTTTTAAGGTTTAACAATTCGATTTAAAGTGACCTGCCGTCCTGCAGATTGAGTTGGAGGGGAATGTTCACCCCTTTGCCGTTCGCACGGACAAAGGCTTTATTGTGAGGCCCAAACCCCAAGCCTGACACGGCAGACTTCTCCTTGTCGTCGAGGAATAAATGTTTACGTTCGGTGTTGCCGTCCTCTGGCCTCTGGCAGGAACGCTCACAGCTCTGTGCGGTCGGTCTCACGTGCAGAAGGGGTGAGAAGGGGTGCTGGCGGGTGGGCCCAACTCCGCCGACGAGCTGCCCTTGGACATGCTCCCTGGCAGTTGCCTAAAATGACATCAAGAACATATTGTTAGTCCCAGCCTCTGAAGCATATGTGATCTGGGCATTTCAGACGTTGGAGTGATTATAGACAAACAGCCGGGCTCATTCAGAGGGCCCGCGCTTTCCGGCATGACACTATTTTTTTAGAAGTTGCCTCTTTACGTCATTTCACGAAAATGTGCAGAGAGGACAAGGCCGCCCTTTGAAAAGACAAACTCTTTCCCCCCAAAATGCTGGGAGACGGAAAGTGAGAGCCAAAGGTCAAAGGCTGAGCAAGAATGTGTTTCTCTATTTTTCCTGTTTCTCGAGCAGAGAGGAAACTCTTCTGGTTACGGCATTTGGGTCATTAAGACCGTTTCGAGTCAGGTCTGGGGGAGGGAGGTCGTGCAAGGTCTTGGCACTGGCGGTGAGCTCCCCTCCGCTTGCTGCTGCAGACCCAACTCCGGGGCAAGTGCACTTGAAGTGAGTTATGGCCCACTTACTTGAAGTTTGTGAAATGCATGCCTGATCTGTGGTTGCAGCCCCAGAGAGGACACCGCTCGCTGCCTCGTGCAGCCTGGGCTGCCGCTGAGCTCGGCGGCTGCCCTCCTGGTTCCGGGTCCAGCTGCTCTCTGACCGTCCCTGGCTCGTGCTGCGCTCCTGACGGCAGGGGTCTACACCAGGCCTGTGACGGGAGCCTGCTGGCGCCTCTGGGGGCCGGATGGTCACATAGTAGGCTCTCAGCGAACATCTGCCGGCCGGCGTACATGGAATCTCCACTTGGCTGAAGAATTCATGGGAATTTAAGGGTGAATTCAGGCAACTTAATCCTTTTAGCTTTCCCCACCACTGGCCCAGTGTTCGTCGTTCTTTCTTTTTCTTTCTTTCTTTCTTTCTTTCTTTCTTTCTTTCTTTCTTTCTTTCTTTCTTTTCTTGCTTTCATTTGTTTATTTTTTTTCCTGCTCTTCATCTAAAATCTCCTTACCGCAATGTACTGGTTGTTCTTTCCCACGTTCCTTGCTGCCCGTCCTAAAAACACAAATGGCACGTGAAATGGCCTTCAGGTCAGCACCGTCCCGCGGAGGGCCTGTTACCACGCACACAGACCTGGGTCTGGGCACGCAGGGGGCCGCCCTGCCCTTCTGGGGGCTTCCAGTCTGTTTGGGGGAGCCCAGTGCCCCTGAGGAAACGCGCAGGCAAACTCAGGTGGAGATTCCGTATTCATGACAGGCTGGAGGGAGCCCTGGTTTTCCTCGATCCAGGGTCCCAGGAATCCCAGCTGTGTTAACTGAGGGCTACTGGAGGTCATGGTGGCTTAGGGGTAGATGTATGGTACACGGAGAAGGTTCCAGCGATTCCATTTATCAGATGGGTGACTTTGGGCAAGTTATTTAATCTCTCTGTGCCTAGTTCCTCCATTATGGGTTTGATGATAGTAAAATTATTTCACAGAGTTGCTGTGAAGGGTCGCGTGAAGGCACCCAGAACAGTGTTCAGCACACATGGAGTGAGGTCGGTCACCGTCGCTACGGTCCCTCAGTACCACTCCCTGAGCTTGGAGTCTTCCTAGTGTGTCAATGTCAAAGGCTGCGGGACTGAAAGCAGCTTCAGGCTGGATAGGCTCATGAGCGCACAGACAAGTGCCTTCTGGAAAGCTTCTTGAAGCACGTGGAGCCACTGACGACTGCTCTTCTGCCTTTGGCCTCTTGCCGGCCTTCCTCCTGGTGTCTGTTCATGGGTCCGGTGCTCTAGTCTGGAAGGCAGGTTTTCAGAATCAGCATCATCAGAAGGTGAACCCAGCGTGTTTTCCACCTGGGCTTTCTGCGCATTGGAAATTGGCACCACCCACCGGGGGATGTGTGGATGCCCTCCCTCCAAGGCAGATACCTGCAGAGTCTCTGTCGGAGTCAGGAGTTGTGCATTTGCTACGGGAGAAATATGTGCGCTGTGCGGGGCACGTGGGAGAGGTACAGACACCTCTGACATATGACTTGTTAACCTAGTGCAGGCATCAGTGAAAGGGGACAGCTGATCAGCTGCGGTGAGCGCCGGGAGACAAACAGCCCAAGGAAGGAGAAGGGAGGCAGGAGAGTCTCATGTGGTTATGGGATCAGGAGAGGTTCAGGCACCAGGGGCCTGGGGCACCAGTCGGGACTGCGCTGATGGGCTGGGCTGGCCTCTGGAATGGGGTTTCGTTGGAAATCCACACCCCCTTGCTCTGGGCTGGGGGACATCAGAATGATGTAGGAGTGCTCTGCTCTTTGGGGAAGGATAATTTGTGTGGCTATAAATACCTGAGATAGGAAATGCATATTTTTTAGCTCTGAGTATTGAGGAAGCTTGGATTATCTAGTGGTGGTTGGGGCCATTTCCTAGCTGTTTCCACCCTGAGAATCCGTGCTTGCCAGTTTTCCTTTAAAGGACTGAGCAAGGTGCCAGGGCCGGCACAGCTCGGCAATTGACACAATGACCCTTGGTAAATGTCTGTTCAATGACTACATAACTGCATCTTGTGAACCAGGTTTCTGTCATGAATGTGCTCGTTTAAAACAGGGACCCACATCTTGTTGGTGTTTCCCCATAAATTGCTACCACATAACAGCCCCTTACGGTGATAACCTTTGGAAAAAACATGTGCCTCCTGAATAATCTAGAAAGAGCTGCAAGCCAAAGGGAGCTCGATGGAGAAGATGGAGAGGCTTTGCCAGCCACGTGGCCCCAGCACGTCAACCTGCCTCACCTGTAAGAGAAAGGATCTGGCTTTGGCAGAAATTGCTGCCTTTCTTGTGCCTGTCCCTTCACTCCTAGCCCAGCCCACAGCAGGTGGCTAGATGAAGAGCCACTGGAACAAGGGGGCCAGGCACTCCACAACTTCCTGACCTCACATGTCCTGTGTGACTGACAGGTGGCTTATATGATGCCCTGAATGCTGAAAAATCAACAGGAGAGCGTTTCTTTCTTCTCATTTCTATATACTACATTTTACTAATTTCTCTATCATTACATTCAAGCTTATTTTGAAAAATCAGAAATCAGAGTTGAACAGCTAGAAGGAAATACAAATCATCCCTTAGTGATCACCAATGTTGACTCTTTGCTGTGCATCCTTCCAGACTATTTTGTGTATTTGCTTTCTTTCGTTGTTGTTGTTGCTGTTGTATATAAAGTGGGATTGTACTTCACTTGCCATTTTATAATCAAATGTTTAATTTAATGTATTCTTCTGCATCTTTTTTGATGAGCGCAAGAACAATTGTATAACTACTACCCTAATTTATTTATTCAGTAGAATCCTGGGGGTGGCTATTTAGATGTGCTTTTTTTTTTTCTCTTTTGATGTAGGGACTAGGCTCTTTGTCTTTGGCTCAAAGAAGGTGACTGGAGCTCCCTTTCTGGGAAGGAAAGTGACAGTCATGGAATCAGTGGCATTGTTTTCTCTGACCTAGTGGGCACTATGAATGTTTGCCCTGGCAGATTCATCAGCACCCCTGAAGGGGTGCAAGTCTTCGGGTCAGAGGTAGAGATGTGACAAAGGTGGACTGTGTCCCTTCTCCTGTGCATGGGTATGTGGACATGTGCACATACAGATGTGTGCACAGAAGTTGAGAGGAAATTCAATCTGTTCTTCACCCAGGTTTCCAGTGATTGAATCTAAACCACACAGACCACGGGGAAAAGTGTGAAAATCTAGGCACCGCACCCTAGTGTAATTGGCCACTGCCCCAGCTTCTTGAGTGTCCCCCATGGGTGTTAAACATTCTTCTATATCATTTTTAATGAATGCGTGGGATCGAGTTCAGAGTGCACCCATTCAAGCCAGTCTTCCCCATTTTCTGCTACCTTCCACCCTCACTCCATTAACCTTGGTCCTTTCCATTCATCTCCTCCAGTGCTCCCTCTGTATTCCTTTTCCAGGCTGTGCCCCTTTTTCCTGGAACTAAAAAGTCACCCACTGCTAATGCTGTCAAAATCTTCTTGACCTGTGATGTGAGCTGGGAACTACTCCTCTGCCAATTTCAGAAGCTGAGAGGGACGCTGGTGGGGGGCAGAGGAAGGAAAAGGAGGAAGGACATCAGGTGGTCCCACTCCTGATTTGCAGTCTGCCTTTTTTCTTTGTTATTCATTATTTATCCATCCATCCATCCATCCATCCATCCATCCATCCATTTGTCTGTCTGTCCATCCATCCGTCCGTCCATCCATCCATTCGTCCATCCGTCCATCTGTCCGTCTGTCCATCAGTCCGTCCACCCATTCTTCCACCTGTAATATTCCACCTGTGCATTCATCTCTGGTATCTAGAATGATATCCAGCCTAGAGTAATTAATTGCTCAATAAATATTTGTTGAATGGATGGATGGATGAATGAATGAATGAATAAATAACAAAGATAAGAGGTCTTGAACTTGGAGAGTTTATTTCTTATCAACAACCCACAATAGGACTCCCCATGAGATTCAGATTGCTCCTACTGGCATTACCTTCTGTACCTTGTTCGGCTGAAAGGGTGTCTGAAGGCCTAATCTTGCAGAGTTCTCTTTTCTAATGTAATTTACATCCTGCCTCATTTTCTCCTTCTGGATCCCTGTCTTCCCACACCATTTTCTCCATCCCTTGGCAGCAGGCAAGGAAGAAGGGCAATCTAGTTGCACTTTTATTAACAACACTCTGATGAACATCATTTTAGTGAGATCTTAGTACACATTCTTAATTATTTCTTTAGGTTTAATTGCTAGATGTGGAATCGCGGGTTAAAGGAAATGCACATTCAAAGATTTTAATACTTGTTGCCAAAGTGCCCTGTCCTTCAAGCATGTCATGCCACATTATTACCTCCCCAACACACACATATGATAATAGTGCCCCTTCCTTATATTCTGCTAATACTGAGTATTATTTAACAAAGTGATATCAATTTGATATGGAAAGTGCCTCATTTTACTTTTCATTTCTTGAGCATAACATAGATGTATATCTATATTTTATGTAGTTATCAATCTCTGTATATTTTTTTCTCTCTCTCTCCCTCTCTCTATACACACACACACACACACACATACATGCACACACACACACATATATATGTACATATATATATATATATATATATATATATATATATATATATATGTACATATATCTTTAATGAAATGTTTATAGTTCTTCTTTGGTGAATTACCTGTTTATGCCCTCTGTGTGATGTCTTTTGAGTACAGTATTTGAATTTTTCTTTTGACTTGTAGGGTCTCTCCATACATCAAAGATATTAACTCTTTGTCTCTTGTATATCTTGTAATTGTTTCTTCCAAGTTTTTCACTTGCCTTTTAATTTTGTACATGGCATTTTTTAATGAGATAAAGGGATTTAAGTGATCAGATCTTTTAATCTATTCCTTTGCTGTCTTTGGTGTCATGTTTTGAAAATAATTTCCTACCCCATTATTGTATTAATATACTCCTAAATTCACCTTCTTATGTATTTATGGTTTTATTTTTAAGTATAAATTTTTAATCCATCAAACATTTATTTTGAGGTATATTATTAAGGCAAAATTTTGTATACGTACATTACACACATATATACATATTCATGATTTGCTATTATGAATGAGATTTTAAAATTGTACTTTCCAACTGATATATAGGTTATATAGGAAAACTTAAAAAATTTTTAATGTTTATTTATTTTTGAGAGAGAGAGAGAGAGAGAGAGAGAGAGAGAGCAGGAGAGGGTCAGAGAGAGAGGGAGACACAGAATCTGAAGCAGGCTCCAGGCTCTGAGCTGTCAGCACAGAGCCCGACCTGGGGCTTGACCTCACAGACGGCTAGATCATGACCGGAGCCGAAGTCAGACATTTAACTGACTGAGCCACCCAAGCGCCCTGGTAAAGTTTTTTATATGAATAAAACAAGTTTTGAAAATCACATCAGAGAAATAGAGAATGAACAATGAAAGTCTTATTTTCCACTCCTACCTTCACCCCAGTCCCACTGCACTCCTAAGAGGTAATGATTATCAGCAGATTGGTGTATTTCTATCTATATATACAAACATACATCAGGATATAAAGGAGTGTGTGTGTGTGTGTGTGTGTGTGTGTGTGTGTGTTTTAACTAATGTGGGAAAATCCTGTATGTGCTGATTTGCCACTAGCATTTGTCCTCTTAATATAGAGAGCTATTTAATTCTCTTAAACCTCAATAAAATACCAGTGCATGAATATACCAAAACTTATTTCAGTATTTCCAAACTAATCAATGATTGTATCATTCCCATACTTTCTCCAGCTTTAGCTGCAGTAAATATTCTGGAACATACCTGTATGAGTATTTCTATAATATAGATATCCATAAGTAGCATTGTTAGGTTGAAAGGTATACACGTTTCTTCTTTTTTTAAGTTTATTTATTTATTTTGAGAGAGAGCCTGCACGCATATGCACACATGTGAGCACGGGAGGGGCAGAAAGAGAGGGAGAGAAAGAATCCCAAGGAGGCTCAGTGCTGTCAGCACAGAGCTGGACATGGGAATCAAACTCACAAACTATGAGATCATGACCTGAGCCGAAATCAAGAGTTGGACGATTAACTGACTGAGCCACCCAGGTGTCTCAGGTATGCATGTTTACAATGGTCATGTTTATTACTGAAATGCTTTTTTCCCCACCTTGTTCTTATTTAATTTTTAATAATTAATTTATTTGTATTATCGCAGTATAGTGGACACACAATGTTATGTTAGTTTCAGGTGTATACCATAGTGATTCAATAATTTTATACATTACTCAGGGCTCACCATGATAAGTGTAGTTGCCCAAAGACAATGAAAACACTAATTCAAAAAGATACGCACACCCCTGTGTTTACTGCAGAATTATTTACAATGCCAAGATAGGGAAGCTGGATGGCTTTTTAAAAGGGGCCACCAGTTTATATATCCGCAAATAGTGTGTGAGAGTGGTCAATCTCTCACACACTTGTCAACAGTGTGGGAATAAAGCTCTAGTTTGGGGCAGTCTGGCACACTACAAGTATTTTAACTTTAGGTGAATTTCCCTTAGTGTTTTCCTAAAGGTATACTTTCCATTTCTATGACTTCCCTTTTAAATGGCCTCTTTATATTTTTGCACATTTTACCTTATAATTTGTTCTGTGCCCTAATGACATAAAGGAGGTCTTTATATATTGATATCCATATTTTGTGTATGTGTTCTGCTTTTTGATTAATGGCATTGGATTCTTCTTCACTAAAGGTGATGAGAAAAATGTCTCCTACATTTTCATCAGTGACCTCTTTTTTAAAAATTTTTTTTTACATTTATTTATTTTTGAGAGACAGAGAGAGACAGAGCGTGAGCAGGGGAAGGACAGAGAGAGAGGGAGACACAGAATCCAAAGAAGGCTCCAGGCTCCAAGCTGTCAGCACAGAGCCTGATGTGGTGCCCGAACCCACGAACCGTGAGATCATGACCTGAGCCGAAGTCGGATGCTTAACCAACTGAGCCACCCAGGCGCCCCAGTGACCTCTCAGTTTTAACAATATTTTTGTGTGAAGTAGTTTTCTAAATGACCTATTGTCCCAATATGTTTATGGATCCATCTATTACTTCAGTATATATCTGAATCATCTTTATTAAAACCATGTGTCTCTTTTGAGGTTCTATCTGGCCCATTGACTTATTTATCTACTCTTGTATACTGCCCCACTATTTCAAGCATAGCGCTTTACTATATTTTGATTTGATAGTGTGCATGCTCTCTCTTTATTCTCCTTTCTTAAAATTTGTTTGACAATTAGCACTTTTTTTTCAAATGGGTTTTAGCTGTCACTGGCTAAATTTGATCATATTGGCAAGTTAGCTTTGACTTATAGATTGAGTTACAATAGCATCTTTACATCTATGAACATGGTATGTCTCTTCCTTTATTCAGGTTTTATTTTATGCCCTTCCATAAAGTCTTATGTTTTACTTCATGTAGGCCTTGCCCATTTCTTATTATATTTGCGGTATTTAAAATTTCCCCTGACAATTCACAATTTTTTTAGTGTGTAAGAAAACAATCATTTTCAGTAAATTGATCTTTGACCTCTTACTACACATTAAGTAGTACTAACAGTTTTACGTTTTATTCTTTGAATTTTTAAAAAAATATTTCTTTATTTTGAGAGAGAGAGGGAGAGAGAGAGGGAGAGTGAGAGTGAGCATGAGTGGGGGAGGGGCAGAAAAAGAAGGAGAGAGGTAATCCCAAGCAGGCTTTGGACAGTGCAGAGCCCGACGCGGGGCTTGTTCTCACAACAGTGAGATCTTGACCTGAGCCGAAGTCAAGACTCAAATGTTTGACTGAGCCACCCCGGCACCCCGTATTCTTTGAATATTTTACATATAGTCATTTTCATCTGCTACTAGTGACAGTTTTGTCTGCTGCTTCTCAATAATTACATTTTATACTTTATTTTCCCTTTTTGAAACTCACATTATTTGCATTGGCTAAAACTTCCAGGACGGTGTCTTGTTGCTAGCTTTAATAGAAATGCTTTCAATATTTTGACATCAAACATAATGTCCAATGAAGGCCACTTATCTTTCTGTAAACTAGGAAGAAATGTTGAGTTTTATCAAGTGCTTTTGGGATACCTTTGGGTGTTCTCTTGTAAGATATTATTATAATGAGTTGGTGGATTTCCTGTTGTTGAATGACCCTGAATTATTGGAGTAAACTCTAGCTGTTCTTTCATGAATCGTTACATTAATATCCTGCTAGGTTCATTTCATTCATAGTTTATTTAGGATATTTGCATTTATGTTAGTCAATGATATTGCCCTATAGCTTCTATAGGTAGTAGCTGTAGTTTTTATTCCTCCTCCCCTCCTCCCTCGCCTCCTTCCCCTCATTTTCCCCCTCCTCCTTCAGCTCACTGAGTCCCCAAGTAAGTCGAGGGCTTACTCCTCCTGCTCCTCTTATTCTTCCTCTCCTCTGCTTTCCTCTGTACTTTTCCTACGACCACTATCCTAGTCTCAGAAAGAACTGGGGATTTTTCTGGTTTTCTGTGCTCTGGGACAGTTGATAAACATAGAGATAATCTGTTCCTTTGAAGGTCCAGTAAACTGTGAGCATGCAACTGACTGGGGCTTTTTCTTTTAATATAACTGCTCATTATCTTTTACATTTCTACTATGATTATTATTTTAGTGAACTTTTCATTGAGTTGTACCTGATCCTTTTTTCTAGGTAATCATTCATTTCAATATATATTTTCAAATTTAGTAGTATAAAGTTGTTCTGTGTTCTATTCTAATTTTTTTTTAATTTTTAAAAATGTTTTATTTATTTTTGAGAGAGAGAGAGAGAGAGTACAAGCAGGGGAGGGGCAGAGACGGGGGGAGACAACAGACTCCAAAGAAGGCTCCAGGCTCTGAGCTGTCAACACAGAGTCTCACGTGGGGCTCGAACTCATGAACTGTGAGATCATGACCTGAGCCAAAGTCAGACTCTTAAACAACTGAGCCACCCAGGTGCCCCTATCCTAATTTTTAAGGCTCCTTTGTGTATGACTTTGTTTCCCATGCCTCAATATTCATGTTGTTTGTATTTTCTCTATTTTTATCCATATTTCCAAATCTATCTATCTATCTATCTATCTATCTATCTATCTATCTATCTTTTGGTCTTTTCAAAGAACCAGCTTTTAGAAAAGTGTATTATTTTTTTCTTCTTGGAAGACTAGGGAGAGGGTGTTCTATATCATTAGTTTCTGCTGTTCTTTTTATTAATCCCTTCCTTCTACTTTCTTTGGGCTTATTTTTACATTTCTCCCCCAGCTTCTTGAATTGGAGGCTCGGTTAACTTGTCTTCAAACCTATTCACTTTCTATTCACTACATGTCAGGTTATAAAATTTCTTTTGAGGACTGTTTGAGGCACTTCCTGGAAATTAGGTTTTCTCTCACTTTATTTTTACTTTTAATTTGAGTATGTGGATAATAAGTCTTCTGTGTTTTAGAATGTTATTTTCCTATGCGTGGCCTACAACATATAACATTTCTGAAACGCTGCATGGTGTATATGTGAAGGTTTCATAGTTTTGTTAAATATGGAGTTCTGTCACTATATTCCTAGTTTTAAACTTATTTTTAGATGTAGTAACAGTTCCCTGATGGATTTGTTAGTTCTGTGTTTTACATTAGCTCAGGTTTTGCATTATTCCATATATTAAAGCTTTGCTGTGAAGTTCACAGAAGTTCATGACTATGATAGTTTCTTGTAGATTTTGATAGACTGTGCCCTTTTTTTGGATATAAAAATACCCCTCACCTATTTGATATTTTTGCCTTAAATTATATTTTTTTCCGATACTGATATTGTAATACCTGCATTTGTTTTGCTAACACTGTTTCATATATGTCTTTTCCATTCCTGTAGTCTCAACCTTCATGTGTAAACTCGTTCTCACATAAGTAGTATAAAACCGGGAGATTTTGTACATATATTGAACCTAATCCAATATCTGGTATTCTCTCTTTTTGACATGATTTTGCGCCATTAACGTGTATTAAGTTTATTGACATGTTTGGTTTTATTTCTGCTATCTTATTTTATGTTGTCTCTTTACTGTGTTATATATCAAGATTTATTTGTTCTTTTCTCTTATTGTATGGATTACATTCCTTTCTTTCTTTCTTTCTTTCTTTCTTTCTTTTTCTTTCTTTCTTTCTTTCTTTCTTTTTTACAATTTAGAGATTATATACCTGTGATCTAGTCCTATAGTAGTGACATTTAATTTCCAACATGTATATTTGAACTTGTGTGTGTGCACGTGTGTCTGTGTGTGCAGGTGCGCGTAGACCCTCATCATCCATTTCCTCTCTTCAACAAGACAAGAATCTGAACATGCTTTCACTGTTTATCTTATCTGTAATCTCCCCCCAGGCCACCCCCTTTCCCCTTCCTTTTATGTTAAAATGATCTGTGATTTTAATTCCAGGATTTTTCCTTCACGTTATGCACTATGCGTTATTTATATTTAAATATAAATTTTAAGTGATATTTTGCTCACCCCTATTTTAATATCTTGTTTCTTCTGTTATATTCAATCTTTCAGAGAAAGTCTGAGGCCTCACATGTCTGAAAATGTGTGGCTTTTTAAAAAATTTTGTGCTTGATGCTATGTATAGAAGTCTAGGTTCAAAGTAACTTCTCCCAGCCCTGTGACACTATATACCTTGATTGTTTTGAGACATCCAGTGTTGGGAAGTCCTGTGACAAACTGATTCTGACTCTTTTGTGGGCAAGCTGTTTCTTTTTCCTTTTTTCTTTTATTCTTTCTTTTCATTCATTCATTCACTCACTTACTCATTCATTCATTCGTTTTTTTTCCTTCTCATTGCTCTGTCTCTGAGTAGTTATTCCCCTCTTAGGGGTGCAATATTCTCGTTATTCTTTCTATAGATACTAGTTAGAATTTTTAGTGAAATCATCCCTGTTCTCTAAATTATGTTTGTTTCTTTTGGTTTCACCTTGGTTCTTCCTTTTGTGTGTCTTTCTAGCTTCCCTCCCATTTCTAGTGGGGTTTTTTGGTCACTTCTAATTACAAGAAGAGGACTAGTGGCTTAGTGAGGGCAGCTGGCCGATCTTCCTCTATGGCTCTGTAGGTCTGTTATGCCACAGGCTTTACCCCAGAATGGGAGGTCGCATGTGGCTCCTTATCGAGGGGGCCTCCAGGACTGTCAGACTCCACTTTGGGGTGTGCACTGTGGGTTAGGCAGGCGGGCTGGGACTCACCTGCCTACCTCACACCACGAGGGCAAGAGGGTAAGAGAGCATGAGGGCAGGCTTTCCCTCTGGCAGTGGGAAAGTGAGGTCCCTGCCTCCTTAACAGGACTGCCCTTATTTTCTTCTCTCATCTATCGGAAAGTACTCTTAGCTCTTCTCTGCTTCTTTCCAGGGCCCTATTGTCCCTCTAGGGCACTGTTCAGGCCAGCGGTCTCTTGCCCTCATAGGATTGTATTTGGTGCCTGGCTTCGGGGAGAGGTTCTCTTCTGCCACCATATTTTTATTCTGAGTCGTGAGTTTCTCTGGATCATCTCATGCCTTCCGAATTTGTTTCTCCTGAGTATATTTGAGGCTGTGTTTTTGGTCTACTCCTATTTATCTGATCCCATCTATTTTCCATATTCTGGGAATACCTCAAACTATCTGGCATGCTGGCAACCACTTTCTTATTTTTTTTTTAATGCCGTGAGAGAATTATCCTATATGAAGAAAAATCTTTTCTGCAATTTCCCGGGTGTTGGGTGGCAGAGAGGGAGAATAGATGCACCCAGTGGGCCACCTAGATACGATCAATCCACTGCCGATTTTATTTAAATTTGACTCTTTGGGTTTTAATATTCGGTGGGGTTTATTTAGGAGGTCAGATGTATCATTGGAAGGTAATTATAATGTTTTCTTTTTTCCAATATTTGTCGTTCTTATTTGATTTTCTTTGCTAGTTGCATTGGCTGGAGCTTCCATATCAATATTTCAGAACTGTAGTGACAGAGCATCCTGACATCTTTAGTTTGTGTTTAATCAAAAAAAAATTAATGTTGATTATTTTTGAGACAGAGAGAGAGAGAGAGAGAGAGAGAGAATGGGGGAGGGGGAGGGGCAGAGGGAGGAGCCTGAAGCAGGCTCCAGGCTCTGAGCTGTCAGCATAAAGCCTGACTTGGGGCTCAAACTCATGACATGTGAGATCATGACCTGGGCTGAAGTTGGACACTCAACCACCTGAGCCACCCAGGTGCCCCTGTTTGTGTTTAATATTGATGAAAATGCCCCTAGTGTTTTACCACAAGCCAACGTTTTGGGTTTTTGGGTTTTTTTTAAATTAAGCTTTTTGTTTTAATTCCGGTATAGTTGACATACAGTGTTGTATTAGTTTCAGGTATATAGTATAGTGATTCAACAATCCTATAAGTGACTCAGTGCTCATCAAGATAGCATCAAGATAATCCCCTTCACCTATTTCTACCCCCCCATCCCATAACTATCAGTTTATTCTCTATAGTTAAGAATCTGTTTCTTGGTCTCTCTCTTTTCATGTTGAGCTCTGAAATAGAAATTTTGATGATCTTATGTCTGCATTACCAGGCATTTTTTAAAAATCAGAAATGAACACCCAATTGTTTAAGGCTTTTATTTTATTTTATTTTTTGGTAAGCAATCTACCAAAATTATCGTGTGGGTTTTGTTCTCTGGCCTAAGGGTGAATACTGCGTCACCCTTTCAGACATCCATGAAGCGTTCCTGGGGTGACCCTTTCTGCACCCCAGAGTACTCACCATGTGGCTTCCTCTTTTCCTCTGGAGAAGGGAGCCTTTGCCAGGTGATATGCCTTCATTATTCTCACTGAGCTGCGAGTAGAGCAGAGCGTGGATGAGAAGAAATTAACTTAATGGCCTTTACTCCATTGAATCTAAATGGTAGGCACTTAGTAAATGATTGTTGAACTTAATGGAACTATTTATTTAGTCTTCCAGGGTTTGTTGTAAAAATCTAAATATCCCAGGAGAGAAAATACCTTAAGCTTGTGTCCTCTTTTACACAAGGAAATGTCTTTGTTTGCCCACTTCAGTTGTACTTTGGAACATCTATGGTGGCCCAGGCTGGGGGTTGGCGAGGATGGGACTTAGGTGGCACCTCTGAAGGGGCGAGGTGGGGTGGGGTGGGGTGGCTTTCTGTGACATGACACCAACTCGGAAGGTCCTGTCTCCTTCATACAACCATCCTTAAAGCACCACTTTCTAGGAATCACGTGTTAATGAACATTACACAATGAAAATATTTTAATCATTATAAAGAAGCTCATTATTTTAGAATCTTGTGTATTTCACTCTTATCCCAACTATAGTTTGGATAACAGTGAAATATATATATATATATATATATATATATATATACACACACACACATATATATATATACACACACATATATATATATATACACACATATATATATATATATATACATATATGTATGTACATATAGCTAGTTACCCAATATTTAAGAAGAAAGTATTAAAGATTGATAGGTGGCACATGGAGGTAGGTTTTATTTCATTGTACCTTTCTTTTCAAAGATATGGTTTTTTTAATTTTTATTTTTTTCCTTACAGAAACAAGCCATGCCCATGAAATAATTTGGTAAATACAAAATCGTGTTCAGAAGACGTTTAATCCCACCCCCCTCAGAGAAAATAGTTTGTTAACATTTTGTTACATTTTCTCACATTGTCTTCTCTATTTTTTTCAGAATTGGAATTAGATTGTAGTTATAGTTTTATGTTTCACTTAAAATTATATTATGAGCGTTTTCCCATCTTCCGAACCACCATTTGAAAGTGTGGTTTTAATGCAGGGCCTCGGTAGCAACATTGACCTACCATCCCCCACGCTTGGACACGTAGGTCGACTCTGTCTTTCGTTGCTGTAAGGAACATTTCCACAGTTTTGGCCTCATTCTGGTACAATTCTAGGTTTGTTCTAGGACTGGGGAACTGAGTCATAGGTGATAACTAGTTTTGAGACTTGATCTACAATGCCGAGCTGATTTCAGCAAAATAGTAGCCATGTATGCCCCTTTCGACACTCTGTGTAAGGATGGCCTTTATCTGTTAGGGCAGCAGATAGTGTCATTAAGGGCACACACAGAGACATGTGTGGATACCCACGTGCACGTGTGCCTGTGTGTATGATGAACGTCATTTCTGCCGTTTTAAGTCGGATTCCATCCAAGGCAGAGAACAGAAAGTACACTTGGGTGGTGAACAAGCAGGGAGCTGGTGATGTCGATGAAGCGGCAGCGTGGGGACAGGCAGGAGGCGGGCAGGGCATCCTGGAGAAGGCACGGTTTGGACTGGGTCCGGGAAGAGGCAGTACGTTCCCCCCACCGCCCCCCGATGTGCTCACATCTGGGGAGGCTTCAGCGTGAGTCCCCGCTCACTGCAGCTTGCCCCCTCCAAGCAGGACTCCCAACGTGTCCCCTGCTCCTCCGTGTCCTTGCCAGGCACGGAGAAGCCATCAGCGACCCAGGGAGCTCAGTGGAGAGGAAAGAAAGCAGAGCAGAGGGGGGACAGAGTTCTCCCCCAGGCGCTCCTTCTGGGGGCTGGAGCAGAGGCCAGCGGTGATGCCAGCCCCGAGATGAGTCACGGCCTGGTGCTTGCAGGAGCTGGGCACCAAGGGTGCTGGGCATCCGCGGGGCCCAGCCTGCATGTGACACTCCCAGGATGTCACGGGGAACTGCTTGTTAGTGGCTGAGAACAGAATCTGGCTTAATGCTTTTAACAAGTTAATGTTTGTGCTCATGGGCTCTGTGCACATTTAAGAATTAATTAAATCCTTTAAGGAAGTCATTTATGTTTGGGACCAGAGAAGACACTCAAGGGCCGAAACACCCCCCAAGAAGATGGCCCAATCACCGCTCGAATGCCTTGGCGGGCCCCGCAAGACCAACTTTCCTGCCCCCTGATCCACGGTGCGCTCAGATATCCTTAACCCGTTCCTTCCGTGAGGCTCCTGGGGAGGCATATTAAACTCGAGTTATTTCCAATTTCGTCTAAGGTGTCTCTATCCAATGCCGTGTCTTCAAAGTCTGCAGCGTGGGATTCAAAATCTCTGAGCATCATCAAAGTCTTAGGAAAATATATTACTAGGAAGTAGAGCCGCTACTCGTGTGTTAATTACAACAAGGCCGGCTGCCGCACAGATAATCTCCAGCGTCGGAAGCATCAGCTCAGGCAATATCAGGAAAAACAAAATCTTTCTTAAAAACATCCTAAATTCTCATTTGCACCCTTTGAGGAGAAAGTACAATTCATTGTGAAGCTAAATCCCATCTATTTAGTTGTTCTTAGGAAGATTTCGCTGATATTTGAAATGTTCCTCTCTTGAAAAAGAAAAACAAGGTAGATTTTCAGGAGCCAGTCTCAGAACTGCTGTGCTATTTTCAGAGGTTTTATCTTTCAGAGAGAACCCTGTGGATAACCCACCGGGGCCAGGTTCTGAATGGAGGGAGAACTTGACCATGCTCAATACAAGCGTGTCGATTATATGCGTTTGTCTTTTGGTTGGTTTCACTGTTTTTCCTTTACTTGCATTCGAAGTTGGGTGTTTTGCAACAGACGGAGTCTTCTCTCCTGTGAACTCGGAGGGGAGCAGAGGCTTCTTATCACCCACCCCTCAGGCAATGAGACCCTCGGAGAAGGACAGTGGAGGCCAGCAGCCGGCCTGGCCTCGGGGGCTCAGAGGGGTGAGGGCTCCTGGTCCTCTGGGGAAAACGAAGCAGGCCATTGACCCAAACAGCATCCTGTGGGCTTTGGAGGGGATAAAGGTCAGAGACAGGTGGGGGGAGGACCCAAGAGGCAGAGAAGGGAGGAGTCAGTGTATTTTCAAATTAAGGCTTTCCTTTAATGGGGTGGAAAGGTCAATGAATTCCTATTTATTCAGAACTTTTTTCCCCGATGTTTTATTTATTTTTGAGAGAGAGAGAAAGAGAGAGTGTGAGCAGGGCTGGGGCAGAGACAAGAGGAGGGGACAAAGGATCCGAAGGGGGTCTGTGCTGACGGCAAGGGAGCCCAATAAGGGGCTCAAACTCACAAGCCGTGAGATCATGACCTGAGCCAAAGTCGGACTTAGCCGACTGAACCACCCAGAGGCCCCTGTTCAGAACTTCTTAAGGAGATCCTTACCCACCCTGATCTGAAGGTCCTCACTGATAAAGGAGGGGCTGCTTTGACCAGGGAGAGGCCGACTACTGGGGTATCCCCTAGCCCTCCCACACGAAATAACCAGGGTCACAGGGTGAGAGACCTTCCCTGCCTCAGGCGCATGCCCCAGATCTCCGGGAGGAAGTCCCACTGGCTGGTGTGCGCAGTGCCCCGTACCTTTGCCAGCCTCCCTCTGTAAGAGAGAGCAGGCCTCAGGCGGAACCTGCTGCAGGCAGCAATATTCAGCCAGAATTTAATAGCATTGTTCTCATTTTATTTATTTTTATAATTACCTTTAATTTAGAGCAAGTGATACAAATTTCCATTTAGGGTAATGATACAGTTTCCTTTTAAATGCATTAAAGTAAAAAATAGTGAATTAATTAAAAAAATATTAGCAGGGGTACACAAACATGGCAAAAACGTGGGGGTGGTTTATTGCAGTGAAGCTCCCTGGCAAAAAAGCATCAGGCAGGTGGGGTGTGGACGCCTGCAATTGGGAACACGGGCCCGTAAGGCCCTTTTGCACTATTTTCGGTTTCCTGATGTTCTGAGACAGGTCGAGGGGACGCTGAGCTACTGGAGAGTTTAGGATTGGGGGAAGCAGAGCTCTGCGGAAAAACCCCTGAAGACAGGGCACACGGACCCTGGAGGTTTAAAATGGATCCCAGCCTCAGGAAAGGGCGCCGGAAGGATCCCCAGATAGGGTCACCTTTCTCCTCACTAGGACTGTTAGTTTTTTTAGAAAGGACGCAGGCCACCTGGCAAACCCCAGGGCCTCACTGCCCGAGCAAAAGTTTACCAGATGTGAAGCAGTGTTTTGATGGATTCTGATTTTTTTCTTCCCCCCTCACGTTTCTCTGAATTCTCCTGACACCTCCTTGCAAAAGTGTATCCTTTGGGGATGCTGTCTGTGCTCTTTCTGCTCTCAGGTTTGCTATCAGACCACGACTCTGCTCCTTTCTAGAGGAGACCAGTGCAGGGCTTATCTCCACTGTCCTCACGGCACCTAACGCGTTGGGGATGCCCGTGCGCTCCTTTCACCCACACGCCCATCCATGTAAACATCTGCCCATCCCCCCGTCCACCCATCCCTCCACCATTCATCCCTCCACCCACACATCTATCCAACTGTCCGTCCATCCGTCCCTCCCCATACCTGTCCACACGCCTACATCTATTCATCCATCCATCCATCCATCCACACGTTCATTAACCATGCGTTCTACCCACTTAACATTTATTAGCAATATTCTGTATATTTCATTACAAAAAAGTTAAACAAAAGTCTTCTGGGTTCCCTCAGCGCTCAGGTGGGCGTCAGGGATGTAGCAGTAACAGTAGGAGACATCGTCACTGCCCTTGCTGAGTTTGTGGCTAATGGGGAGGCAGAAATTGAACCAGTGGCTCTTCTGTGCCAGGTTACATGAATGAACGAGTGAATGCGTGTATCTGTCCATCCCTTTTCTCTGGCCCTGCTGGGCACGGGGGCCCCGTGGTGTCCAGGGATGCTGCGGGTGAGCAAGCCGTTTCGTAGATGAGAGGTTGCCCATGCCGATGTCTGGCCAGCCTGGCTTCTCGAGTGAGAGGGCAGGCGCGGCAGGTCTCGATCCTTCCCCTGCCACCGAGGGCCTGCCCAGCCTGTGCGAAGGGCATGCAAGGGCAGGGCTCCCGCCCTGGGGCTCCCGGGGGAGCGAGGCCGGCAGCCCCAGCAGCTGCGTCAGGCAGAACAGGGGGCAGGGGAGTGGTCACAGCACAGGCCACAGCCAGAGGGTGGAGGGGGCAGGTGGGTGGGCAGACAAGCAGTAACCCGACTGGGATGTAGGGGAGGCCAGGCACAGGCGGTTTCAGGCCCTCAGCCAGGGTGAGTGTAGCCTCTGCAAGACGAGACACGGGTCTGGATGGCATTCCCTGCCCCGTCTCATGTGCTTTGCGGGGGACCTGGGCTGTCTCCTTGCTTGCTGTGAGTACACATGGAAGGCAGGGGGGATGGCTCCTGGGGGTCACCAGCCCAGGGACGTGTTTCCTCTGGGCCACAGGGGTGGCTGGAGACGAGGCGTGCCACAGCTCGTTTTCATTCTCCCTGTTGAATATTCCCCCTGCTCCGGGTACCCTATTTCCAGCCCCCTGGGTCAGGATGCCCTGTGACTCCCCCACTCCCCAAGGTGCACAGAGCAGGGTTAGCGCTCAGTCCCTCCGGGGCCTTCCGGACAATGAAGAGGAGGCTGGGAGTCCCTGTAGTGCCGGGCGGACAGAGCAGAGGGAATGGTGGACAGAGCAGGGAGCTACATGCTTTGTGGACCATGAAGCCCATGCAACGTTGAACACTCCGGGCCTTCACTTTCCTTCATCAGCCAGTAGACAACTGTATTGAGTGCAGCTAATAGCTGAGCATGCAGGGGCCTGAGTGTGAGTAATAGGGCCTCGGGGAGGGGGGTCTAGGGAAGCCGGGGGACATCCGCAGCAAAGTGACATTTGGCTGTAGATCTGAAGGAGAAGCTACTCGAGGCGGGGAAGGGGAGGGGAGGGTTGGTACAGAAGGAACAGCATGTGCACAGTCTCTTTGCTGAGAAGGAGCCTATTAAATCCACACAAACCTGCTGAAGACTTCTGGACTATTACGACTACACTTTCATAAAACCTCTTTTCCTTGAAGCAAACGAGAGAAGCCTTGTGGGAAAGACCCGATGGTGGAATCCCAGATCCCTTGGCAAATGGCAAGGAGACAGCTGGGCAGGGTGAGAAATGCATCCTCGCTGCCCATTATGGAGTGCTTATTCTGCGTCCAGGGCACACAGGAGAAGGCTCAGCCTTCCTTTTCCACTTCACACCAGACACTTCCGTTAAGAGCCAAGGCAGAGCGTGGCTCGGCACCCTGGGGCGTGCATGGTGTGGCTGGCCCGGATTCGGACGAGATCGGTGGAAGAGAACAAAGATGGGAAGGAGTTGGCATGATCCTCAGGCGGGCAGGAGGCTGGATGGGCAGAGGAGAAGCTGAAAGGCGCAGGGGGTGTCTGGAAGGGAGGCTGTGGTCTTTTATCAGCCAAGACTCCTTTGGTTTCAAGTGACAGGGAATCCAACCCAAACCAGCTTAAAGCCCTGGGAGATGGTGTTGGCTCATGTAATTGCAAAGTATTTAAATGGTTCAGCTTCAGGTGCCATTTGATCCAGGAGCTCAGATTATGTCCCTGAGTAGCTGACTTCTCTCCTCTGTCTCCTCAGTACTGGCCTCATCCCAGCATGTGACAGCCCCACCCCCAGCAGCTTCCAAATCTCGGTAGCAAAATGGCTGCCAAAGCTCCAGACCTCACTGGAGAGTGTCTAAAGCGTCTGTAGCCCACTGGCAAGCCCTAACCCTCACTCTCATTGGCTTGAATTAAGTCCCGTGATGATCCTTGAACTTAGCACCAAGGCCAAGGGGTGGGATATTCTGATTGGCTCAAATGGACTTCGCTGTTGGGGTCTGGGGGTTGTCTACAGCCTACCCAAGCCCCAGGACTGAGGAGGAAGAGGGCGATTCCCCTGTGCATGGACCCCCTGTGGGTCTATGGTGGGCCTGGGTGGAAGGAAATTAATGTCTGCTCAAACCTCTGCAGTTGGTACAAGAGTCTGGATCTGGTAAACTTGGCTCCCCAAGGGTGTATGCAGCAAACCATACCTGTGAGTACACCGGAAATCCCAGATCCTGCTACCCGTCCTGAGCTCTGGTGGGGTGGTGTTTTCGGGGACCCCTTTCCCAGACAGCCAGCTGGCTTCAACACCAGGCTCGCTTCCAGCAGAGCAGTGGGGGGTCAGGGGCTGGCAACACACCCCAGCTGGGTGTGGCCGTGGGGGCCTCCCCAGAGGTGGTCTACCTTGACAAGATCTTTGTGAGACTCCAGGGAGCTACAAACAGGTAATGCTCGGCTTCCTCGGCCCTGTGTTATGCAAAGCTTGAGTTACAAACGCTCCGGCTATTAAAAACCTGCTACTGACCAAGGGCAATAAAATATCTGCTGTTTATGAGTAATTAGCCACTTCTGGAAAAGAGCTCTATCCCTTTAAATTTATGGGGTGCCTTGATTTATGCATTTCATGGGGGGATGTCATGTTACATCACATCAACCTGATGTAATTTGATGCAAATCAAACACATGAATGAGCGAATGAAAACATTCTTTCCTTCCTCCTGAAGTGGATTTCTTCTAACTGGGGGGCCTTTTTGGCCCCTACCCCGTCTTTCCTCTTCTTGGTTGCTTTGTTAGGAAAGAATTGGGAGAATCTTTGTCTTGAATTTCTTTCATCCTGATGCCCTGGCTGCAGCCTCTGACTACCCTGCCGGTGATTCCTGGGAGGATTTCACATCCCTGAGGGTGGTGGAGACTCAGACCTCAACAGCTGGTTCATGGGCTTTACGCCCCGCACTGGGCTCTACAGGAGGCTGGGGAGGTTCCCGGCTAACAGGCGCTACCTGATTTTGAGGACCCCAAGGCTGGTTAGCACACACAGGACATGATGCAATCAAGACTCCAGGGGCGCCTGGGTGGCTCAGTCTGTTGAGCGTCTGACTTCGGCTCAGGTCCTGATCTCACGGCTCGTGAGTTCGAGCCCCACGTCCGGCTCTGTGTTGACAGCTCAGAGCCTGGAGTCTGTGTCAGATTCTGTGTCCCTCTCTCTCTCTCTGCCCCTCCCTTGCTCCTCTTGTCTCTCTTTCTCTCTAGAATAAATAAAACATTAAAAAAAAACCGCTAATTTTATGTTGTCTGATTGAAGAAAGAGTTATGGGGAACAAAAGAAACTGGTGAGTTTGGGGTCCAGTAGAGTAGATTATTGAAGCTTTTTTGTAATGGCTGGTCCCCGTGTGGCTACTGAGTGAGTAGAGGCAAGAATTTGTTGGTTGGACCATCTGTCTTTGTATTTGTGCATTATTTCTTCTTTTATCCACTCACCCATCCATTCAGCCAGCCAGCGAGCATTTATTTAGCACCTACTAAATTTTTTTTAATTAAAAAAAATTTTTTTAATGTTTATTTATTTTTGAGAAAGAGACAGAACATGAGCCAGGGAGAGGCAGAGAGAGAGGGAGACACAGAATCCAAAGCAGGCTCCGGGCTCTGACAGAGCCCGACATGGGGCTCGAGCTCACGAACCATGAGATCATGACCTGAGCCGCAATTGGAAGCTTGACTGACTGAGCCACCCAGGCGCCCCAGTGCCTACTAAATTTTTTGAGTGCTTAAGAAGTAACCAAGGAACACAGACACATACCTACTAATTAGCTATGTAACCTTAGAAGGGTCATCATGTATCTGCTGGCTTCAGTATACCTATCTATAAAATGGGCACATCAGACTAAGCAGCCAGGAGCTAGGGGACCTCTGAGGGTGCTCCAGCTTTGCCACCCTACCATTGTCACCTGTGCCTTCCTTCCCTCAAGTAACATCCTTGTGCAAAGAGAGAAGCTGTGCACAGATCTCATTCATGGGATGGAGAAGTTCTCCCCAAGCAGCTGAGAATGTGGAGGAACGTGGGGAGAAGTGAGATTGGGTGGGGCGTGGGGGGCGGGAGTGGCCATTTGTGGAAGTCTTTGGCATGAACTCTTCTAGTTAGTTGTACCACAGGGAAATCAATGACGTTTGTTCTTTGCCTCTCGTACCTACATGGAGACAGCCTGTGGGTGCAGAAACAGGCTGGCCTTAGGCCTGGGGACATCGCCCCCCTGGCAAGCCAGGCTAGTTGGCCGGGTCTAGCTGTGTTCCATGGTGCACAACCTTCTGCCCCAGAGATTAGCTTCCTTGGTAGAACTTCAGAAGCTTTCTAAGAGAAAGCAGAAAGCATGAACCGCGTCTTTGAACACCAGAGTTCTCTCTGTTCCTTTAGTCTCTAGCATAGATGTGGAAAGAGCTTTCTAGAGTGTTCACCTTCCTGGCCTGGCTTCCTCAAAGCAGCAGTCAGTGGTGTTCGGGAAGCCCGCACGGTAGCTCTGGGTACCTGACTTTGGAAGGGAAGCCGTGGTTGGAACAAGGCCACGTTACCTCTCCCGTGTTCCACTTCGGGTGTGCCAGGCTTCCGGGGGGGATGTGGGGTTCTCACAAGGTCTGGGTGTAATCTTCCGTGGAATTATTTTAAAATGGGACCTCGCTATTGTTTTGAGTCTTTCTGCTGTCTCGTCGGGAGTGACATTTCTATGGTCATTAGCCAGTTCCATTTTTTTCTGTGAATTGTCTGTTCACGTGCCTTGTGTCCAGGTTTCATGTGGGGGTGTTCAGCTCTTCCTCATTAACTGCAAACACTTTTAAAAATAAAGACAGTGAGGTTATGAACCCGTTGGCTGCCACATAGGCCTTGGGAGTGTTTGACTTCCAGGAGGCTTTTGAGTGGGACTGACCAGGACTGGGCGGGCAGGCTGAAAGCCCAGCAGTGATGGCCGGCGGATGGTCACTGTGGTCGTAGAAGAGGTGCCAGGTGCAGAAACCTTTCCAGAGTAAACACCTTCCATAAATTACCTCATTATTGCTCTCCTGTCACAGATGCATAACTGAGGAGGTGCCACCTTGGAGCTTCTGGGCCATCAGTTCTTCTGGAGAAGACACAGTCCACCTCTGGCGGCAGCCGCCATTTTTCATTGGTCACACGGAGTCCCAGGAAAGAGGCTCCTCTGGGACCCCAAAGAGTGGCTGCCCTGCTGTTGGCCACTGTCACTTCTAGCTGCCGTTTGCAGCTTGTGTAGCTCAGACCTCTGCACCAAACTGTTCACGTTGAAGCATACCCCCACGGCTTCTGGAAAGCCTCTCCTTAGGAAATACCTCCTGTCCAGGTATCCTCTTGAGGCGAGGGTGGGGAAGACATCTTGTCATGCTCATGACGATAAAGTACAGCCTGTTGGGGCCAGGGTGGACCGACCACACGCTGATGGCCCCGGACCAGCCCACAAATGGCGCGTCCTCCCTTGTAAGAAGAGAAACATTAATTGCTTCGTTTTTAATGTTTCCCCCGGTGTCCAGCAGCGGTGAAGTTCAACTCCAGCCGTTCTCTGTGATTGGTGAGGGTTCAGGAGCAGGGCTTGGCCGGGAAGCCCCTTCCCTGTCAGGTGGGCCACAGAAGCATAAATCAGGATGCAGGAGGAGAGACCGAGTAGCTGAGGGTAGCGATCAGCCTGGCCAGCCTGCTTGGGTTTACAGACCGGAAACCATGACTCAGAGAGAGGCTGGGGCATCCGAGGCCATACAGCTGTCTGGTCTGGGGTGCCGGTTGGTTGGTTCCAGGGCAGGCTGTAGAGCAACCCGTGGGGGAGGATGCAGGCCCACCTGGGGTCAATGTAGGGGGGCAGCCAGTGTTCTGGGATGACCAGCCCGGTTGCTGTTCCAGGCACCAGCAACATGGCACCATCACAGAGAGAGGGCATTCTGTGCTACATCGCTTGGTCCCCCGTTCCTGCCCGTGTGCAAGGACCTGGATCTTGGAGCGATGGGATCCGGGGTTGGGAGGGAGGTATCAGCAGAGGTTCAGAGAGGAGCAAGCCCAAGGAAGAGAATGGCAGTGTCACCCTGGCAACAGGCCCATCCCCAAAGGCCTCGTCCGTGCTGACACTCGGAGACGGATGGACAAGGTGGGGTGGTTGCCGTCAAAGCTGCCGGTCCCCTGACCCTTTGTGGGTAAATCGTGTGCAAGTGTTATCGTGATCTCTGGGCTGATGGTGCAGCCACGTCTGCCCTTTGGATGGTGAGGTCTGGCAGGGTGGGACGTTTCCGATTGTTTCCTCCAAAGAACCTGGCACGGTACCTGGCACACAGGGGATTGTCAGGAAACGCTGAATGAATGGATGGATGAACGGATGTTTGCTGGGGCAAGTGTGAGCATCCTGAAGGAAGCAGAGGAGTCAAAGGAGTGAGGGGTGTGTAAAGGGCAGGTAGAAGGGCTTAGGAATCACTCAGCCAGAATTCGGAGGTTCGCGTTACATGCAAAACATTGGGTTGGGGTTAGATATGGGTCTCTGGAGGCCCCAGACCGCGGCGTAGGGTGGTGAGACAGGGACCCAGATCATCCATCATGAGATGGAGTGGAATTAGCCCTTCACGGCGACTACGAAGTGTGGGGGATTGGGAGCGGCACGGATGGGGTGACATTTGACATCAGGCTCTATGGGGCAAACTTCTCCCCTGGCTTGTGCCTTGAGGGGCAGAGAGCAAGGTCTGCCCTGGTGCCTCAGGAGTGACCTGTGGTCTGAATCTTTCTACCCCGAGTGTCCCCTCTGTCCCCAAGGATAGATGCTGTGCATTGGACCTGCACGCTTTGTTGCTTGGTCTGTTCGTTCATTTATTCATTCATTTCCACATTCAGCCATTTATCCATTTGCTTGCAGCTTTCTTCATTCATTCAGCAAATATTTATTGAACACATCCCCTGGGCCCAGCTCAGTGCCAGTGCTGGGGACACACCACTGAAGCCAATGGGCATGGCCTCCATGCACAGGGAGCTTCTGGGCAGGTATACAAACAGACCCAACCCCAGTATTGAAAGCCATCGTGAGGGGGCAAGATGGACAGACAGGAGGGTTCCTGGCCCTGGGTATCAAGGAGGGCCTCCTGGACGAGGTGGCATTTAATCTTCACCAGATGACAAGGCATAGGGAATAAGTGGGGATGGCAGGGAGAGTGTCCCAGACAGAGGGAATGATATGCACAGAGGGCACCAAGCGCCCTCATCTGCTCCCTGAAAGTAGAGGGTCCTCTTTCCAAACACTAATAGGTTTAAACACGATGAGCCACAGGGTTCTCCCTCCTTACGCACATGTGACCTGGGAAGTCTGTCTTCGCTCGCCCTTCTTTCCTAACCGTGCTTGGAGACTCCATCTCTGTCCCTGGAGTCCATCTGCGTGAAGTAGCAACACCCACTGCTGGGACAGCAGCTCCCGGCAGCCCCGTGTCTGTGAGCTTGGCCGACCTGCAGCCTGGCCCCACGTCAGACACCACGGCTGCCGTGGTCAGGAGCTGGTGGCCTAGTCTTCCCTCCCCTCCTGAGAGTCTGGCCCAGCAGAGGGCCAGGCTAGGCCAGCCTGGTGACCCGCACAGGAACGGGAGCTGCGGAACCGGGGACCCCAAGAGCCAAAAGAGACTGAAGCCCCAGCCCGGCCCTGGCCGGGCCCCGTCCGTTGGCCCGTGCCTGGCAGTTGAAGGCAACAGCGACTCCCCGGGTGTGCCTGGATTTTTTTTGCTCGGTAATGATTGTGTGTACTTAGGAGATGATGTGTATCTGAGCTTATGTCTTCGACAGGTGCCCCTGTGAACGAATCTCCGTGGGCCGACTTCTATGAATATTTCACAATCAGGCCCTCTTTGATCACTCTTGCATATGTGCATTCTACATTATATTTAGTTTTGCACCGAATCAAATCTGAGGCTTCTGTGAAATGAAAATAAAGTGTTCGACACGATATCCTAGCTCAGAAGTGCTCAGAGGTAAAATGGCTTTCATCAGGGGTGAAGGGGCGGCGAGGGGTAGCTGGGTGCCTGCCCCGCGTTTGCTGCTGCCCCTCTGGGAGCGAGGGGCTGCCGGGAATCCTGTGGGTGCTGGGTCCCCCCGTTTTGTTCTAGGGCAACGGCTGCGTGCTGAGCCTGAGCAGGGAGCCAAGGCGGGTTAATAGGGGATTAAATACCTAACTTCCTGCCATGGCGAAGTCTGTTTAAAAAGAGAAAGAAAGCCAGTGAGAGAGAAATAATCAATGCACTTCATGACAACTGCTGGTATCTTTTTCAGTTTTGCGATATTTTAAAGGTGGGTCATTCATTAAAAGCCCATATATATATATAGTTTTTGTCGCTTCCCCTGACGGGGTGGACACAGTTCAGATAAATCAATTACAGCAAATTAGGGGGCCATTTCCTCCCCAAATCATCCCATCTGGGAACAAAGGAAGCTCCACTTGATGGCCTGCATTCTGGGGGGAGAGGCCTGGGTTGTGCATTCTTATGAGGCTCTGGGCTACCTCCCTTGCCTGCACTGTGATCATCAGAAGCTTAAAGGACCAGTTTTTGGGTGGCACTCGGTCCTCCAGATGCTACAGACAAGGGTCACTGGACCCCTCCGCAGAGGAGGAGAAGAAACGTGACTTCCTTATTTACGTGCATTGAGGTGCATTATGAACATGTCCTATCTGTTCCAGAGAAATTGCACGGGAACCCTGGGGACTGCATATCATCTCTAGCCTGGGGCAGATCCGGGAAGGCTTCTTGGAATAGGCAATGCCTGGATGGAGCATGAAGGATGAATTTGGGCTGCCGCATTTGGAGAGGTGGGGGTGGACTGCCAGGAGATTTGCGGGGTGGCCCTTCTTTCTTTCACTTTTTTGCTGTTACAAAGAAGAGGGGAAATTGATGTCTTCTCCAAACTCTGAGCAGCCTTTTCTCTCAGGCACAGGGAGCCTTCCCTGACCACGATGAGGACTTTAGCCCTCAGATGTTTGGTTTGTGGTTCAGGAGTTTATTTTCACCCTCTCTTTTCCCCCATCTCCTCTGACCCAAAGTACTAGAAAACTACTAATGTGGTGCAGTGGTAGTTGAGACGTCTGTGTTATACTATGACTCTGGCAGGAGCTTCCCCAGTGTTGCCCCACATGTAAGCTCCACACTCCATAGACTGCCATTCAGGTCTGCGCCTGGCCCTCCCCTTCCACCCCATCCTCCATCGTCCCCCAAGAACATTCCATGCTCACTCCCCATTTTGCACATTCTGTTCCCTCTGTCCTACATGCCCTTTCACCTTTCTGTGCCTAGCGACCTCTTCCAGCCTCAGGCAGGGACTGACCTCTTCCCAGTTGTTATCCTCACTGGTTTCCCTTCCCTTGTCCCCACTGCCCATCCCTGCCTGCGCCCAGCCTCGCAGCATGTTGGAGATTTCCCCCTTTCAGCACTTCTGTCCAGTGGGTCTCTCTCCCCTTCCCTGAGTCAACTTTCAAAGGCAATGATCTGGTCTTGCTTGTAGCTGCCCCACTTCTCGCCCCATATAAGCAGTGAGAGATGTTGCTGAATGAGGAGTCCCACTTGACGATGCACAGTAAAGTTGGCAATGAATGGGGTTTTATTAACCGTGTTTACAGGCCTTGGTTGTGCCTTGGTTGTGTTCTTTGCCTCTCAGTATTTATTCTACTCCCAGATTAAAGATCTTTCTAGATCTGAAAGCCTGGGCTAAAGCCATGGTTGGCACCTGAGAAAGGTTCCTGTACAGCCTTTTACAAGTCATGTGCCGTGTTGTCTCTCCCACAATCCCATTTGCCTTCTCAAAACCCTGCGAAGTGTGCAGGTCGGTCGATATCAGCTCATTTTGGAGACGAAGAAGCTGAGACTCGGGAGGGTAACCAAGGTCCAACAACTGTGGAAGAGCTACATTTGGATGTATGTTCATAGCACTTCAGGTACCATTCTCTTTCCACTGCTCCAGTCAGGTTGGGGGAATAACCCACCTGACCCAGGGCAGGGGAACGTGGAATAATATATCCATCTTATGAATGTGAAGACAATAATATAATATAAATAAATATTTGTGTGACACCCTCCCCCACTGGTGAGTAAGAGACTTGCCACATTTCTGTATCCACAGTGCCTTTCCCCACCTTCTCCCCACCCCCACCCACACTAGCCCCCTGTGTTGCTTTCTCTGGAATGTACTGCATGTTTCCATTTCCTGGCACACATGTTTGTGAGGACTCTGGCTCCTTAGCCTCCTTTAAGCTTTCCCTGAAATGTGGTTTCCTTTGTTTCTACACATTTTAAAAATGAAGGAGCTGGCATCTGTCAGCATTCAGCCCAGCAAGACTAACATGGTATGGGCATCAGAAGCCAGCCTTCCCACCCGCATGTCTTGCTTGAACTCTAGAGTCAGGCTCCCCAGTTGTGTGACCTTCTTGGACTTAAGTTTTCTGAGCCTCAGGTTCTTCTTTTTAGTGTGGGAATAGTTTACTACCTACCATTCTAAAGTTGTGTGAGGCTAAATGAGAGAATGATTGTGAAGTACCTAGCACAATGTTGGCACGTGGTATTGTGTTGATGATGATGAAAAGGAGGAGGGTGAGAGGAATGCTATTGCTGATGTAGATGATGATGGTGGTGATGGCTACAATGAAGATGGTGGCAGTGGTGGTGATGGTGAAGGTGATAATGGTGACTACGATAGTGATGGTGAAGTGATAGTGATGGCTATGATAAAAATGATGATGGTGTTGGTGATGGTGAAGGAGATGATAACAGTGGTGATGATGGTGATGGTGAAGATGAAAACAGTGGTGACGGTGGTGGTGAAGGTGATGATGATGTGATGACTCTGGTGACAATGGTGAACATGATGGTGACGGCCATGGTGAAGATGACAGTGGTGACGATGGTGATGATGAAGCTGATGACAGCGGTAACAGTGGTGACAACAGTGAAAGTGATGATGGTGATGGCTATAATGAGGATGATGAGAGTGGTGATGATGTTGATGAAGGTAATGACAAATGATGACAGTGGTGACGATGGTGATGGTGGAGGTGATGCTGCTGCTGATGACAGTGGTGATGTTGTTGGTGAAGGTGATGATGGTGGCGGTGAAGATGAAGACGATGGTGACAATGGTGGTGGTGGTGGTGATGACGGTGATGGTGATGATGATAACAGTGGTGACAATGGTGATGATGATGGTCATGATGATGGTAGTGACGATGATGATGGTGAAGATGATTATGGTGATGATGACAATGGTGATGATGGTGATGGTGAAGATGAAGACAGTTGTGACAATGATGAAGGGGATGGTGGTGGTGATGATGAGAGTGGTGATGTCGTCGGTGGTAAAGGTGATGATGATGGTGATGATGACAGTTGTGATGATGGTAGTGGTGAAGATGAAGACTGTGGTGACAATAGTGAAGGTGATGGTGATGATGACAGTGGTGACGGTGGTGGTGAAGGTGATGGTGGTGGTGATGATGAAAAGGAAGGTAATGACGGTAATATGATAACAGTTATTTGTTTGTGTTATTTTTTGAGAGCTTGTTCTGCCTGATGCATCCATGGTCTTAACAATCACCACACATGAGGTTGTTGGAGTTCCATCCCAGCATCTGTTTGCCTGGCTTCATGTGCCGTGGGCAGATGGAGAGCCAGGAACTCAGACCAGAAGTCTTCTCTACCCTGAAAAGATGACCAGGAGCACGCTTTGTGGGTGTTTTCCTTTCCCGTCTGACATGCTCATGACCTGTCTTCAATTCTGGGCTACAGTTTCAACCCAGATTCCAAAAGCCAAGATGCTTTTGCCCTTGAGAATTTTGAAATCATCCAAAGTCTTCAAAAAAAAGATACTTTTTATTCCAGTTTCTTCTTCTAAGTCCTCCAACCGCCATCCCCCAGTACGAAACTGGCTGGGGCTCCATGGGGCTGTGTGCAAAGCTGGTCCAGTGGGGTCCTGCTCACCATCCAATGCCATGAGGGCCCTGACTTTGGCCAATGTTCCATCCACAAGGGGAGGTTGTGGCGTTCAACCATACTCTCCAGCTTGACTCTCCTGGTCACACAGTCGCCATCCTCCACAGCTCTATTTGCATATCGTATTTTCATTAATAAATTAAATAAGGATTTAACTATTTCTGGCCCTGTCTCATAGCATTGTCTACACATCAGTCAGAATGGAACAGGTCACCCGAACTGCCCTCCTGTTTATCTATTAATCATCTGGCAAATAAACCACTCAGTATCCTGCCCACCTCAGTAATGTTTGTGATGTAATTTGTTTGGATGCCCAAATGTCACCAGCGTTGATTGTAAGAGATGAAAAAATGTACTTGCTCAGCATAGCAAGCTCTAGGCCAAAATGTAAGCATGAAATCTCTGGTTTATTTTTGTAATAATGTTTACAGCTGTTTAATGACCCTGAAAAGGTTCAGTAGTCTGGTGTTCTGTATTTTCAGAACAGGAGTGTATTATGCTTATAACAACCTTGGTTAAGCAGTTTGAGCTACAACAATTGGAAAATAGTATTTAATAAGAAGCCATTGCATTCTAGGTGAAGTCGTCTTAATTACTGCTTACCCTAGGTGTAAGAAAGCAAGGTGGGTTGTTGGGGAAGGGGCAGAAGGTCATCTGAGCCCCCCCAGAAAGGGGGTCCACCTAATACCAGAACTGCACGCTGTGAGGCCCACAGTGGTGTTTGGGGCCCTTGCTGGGAACCCACATCCCTCCCCTGCCCAGCAGTTGGGAGCAGTAGGACTCCTGTACGTTTTCCGAGGCAGCGCTTTTACCCACATTGATAAAAAAGGGAATATTTAGTTGTGCTTGGCTAGACAACAATATTTGATTTTTAAAAACCCAGTTGAAATGGTTATTTTGAAAGTCATTTCATTTCCCAACTATTCTTTTTCATGGTATAAGGATAAAACTCGTTCATGCAACTTACTGGCAAGATCTATATTTTTTGGACTATTCATAAGATTACTTTCTTTTTTCTGTGCTAGCAAAATGAAACTGTGTTTTTGTGTAAAATTTATTTAGACTCGTAGCAGCTGGCATTTCTGGTGTCCTGATAGTTTTAAATTTCATTTTGAGTGAAAGATACAATTAGGTTCTCTATTGGAAGAGTTAAGTGAAAACTTTTGTCATTGATATCACAGGAAATAGTTTTGAAGGCAGAAATACAAAATCAAAATAACCATTAGCACCATCAAAGGCAGCTGAATGGCTCACTGTACCTGCAATGATGGGAATGATGAGACAGAATTATTTTGATAATCTGTGCACCCAATGGCAGGTTTCCTGTGCTGCGAATACCCTTGTACGAAATATAAAATTGCACAGCTCAAGAAGAAAACCTCTAGCCTTCAGAAGCTTTCAACTGGGGCCTTGCCTGTGCTCAGATGTGAGGCCCAGACATTTCCACACTGTGGTGAGGAATGCCATGGTGGCTGGGGCTCACGTGCATGCCTGCGTCTTCGTCAATATTGACAGTTGTCTTGAGGACCAGCAGTGCCCCACCATGACCCTGGGGATCAGGAAAGATCAGGACTCAGTGGAATGTTGGAGTGTTTCCATGTTGGAGGGGTGGCGTACCAGATTCAGCAGTTTACAGTGGCCTCTAACTGTCCAGCCTTGACTGCCTTTCCACAGTTAGGTAAATTACGTATGCATTGGTTCCTTCCATCAGTCAACTAGGGTTTATTGATCTTCTTCCTGATATGCCTTGGGCTGGGCCCTGAGCTGAAGGCCAGGGGCAAGCTATTCTCAGTGTTCAGTAGTTTGTTTACTTGTTTTTAATTGTGCTGAGTGTTTTCCCACATTGGTGGGAGGGGCAGGCAAGTTACTGTGTAGGTTCCTTAGAAGGTCCCAGCTCCCCACTTGCCTTAAGCCCAGGATCGTGGCCAACCCTGCACTGGCTACTGGCTTCTTCAGTGGGTTCCTCAGCTGCTGGATTGTGGGATAATGAGTCCAGAGCTGGGGCCAGGGTGAGAAGGATGGGTTGGGCACATGGGATAAAACACTCCCTGGAATTCGTGACCATGCAGGGGCAGTGCTGTGTGTGGATGTTCATGTGCCCGAGTTATCAGGACAGAGGGAGTATCCTGTGGCAGGAGGCCCTGCCAGGGACACTGACAGCCATTCACTGCAGGGCCTGTGAGGGAGCAGTGTGGTTCCAAAGGGAGGGCACTCTCCCTATGCTTGCTCCCTGAGGGCTGGGGAAAAGGAGTAATGACTGCCTCCTTCCACCTGAATGGTGAGACCCTCCAGGCAACCTCACCTCCCTGGGCCCTGTGAGCTCTTAGGGCTGCAGTAGGATCCAATCCCTTAACAGTAGGATAAATGATCCCTGAGTTTCCCAAGATATGCACCTGTATAAGTTTCTAGAGTGATACTACTAGGGAATCCCTGCCTCTCCCCCAACGTAGACTTACTCGTGCACGTACATGTATCCGTGCGTGCGCGCACACACACACCCCTCTATGCCAAAGCGGCAGTGGTTACCCCTTTCCTTAAACCTTCAGTACAGTCTCTCTGGGGCATTTTCATTGCTTCCCATCAATTGGTAACCTTGCTGATGCTGACCCCCTGGGTCCCAGAGACCCTTGAGGGCAGGTACTAGAAGGCCCCTGGCAAGTATTGACTGAATGACTGACATAAGGGGTAAATGAATTCTGGAAGGGTGAAGTGTCAAGGCTGGAGAAATTGGGGCCGACCCAGGTTTTGTGCGTCCCAGGCCGGGCCTGAGGCCAGCTCATCCTGCCTCGGCTGCTTTGGCCCAGGGACAGCACACCAATTACCCCGTGCTCTTTCCAAGAACTCACGCTCCCCTTTCTTGCTCTGAGTCTGGCGGCTGGCATGGGTTTACGACTGACCCATCGCAGTGCCTACACCTGCTCACAGAATCATGGGGTGCTGGGTCTCACCGAACATTCTGGGATAATTGTCTGGCGACGTCCTACCTCACAGTGGGGCTCCGCGCATGCTTTGCCTGGGCTCATTCGAGGGCCTGTGCGCGAGCTGTAATCCTCAGAGTGTCTCCTTGGGTTCTGGCCAGCTCTTCTCAAATTCTGAGTTCTCCCATGGGTCCCATGATGGGTAGTCCAGTTCTGAAGGGGATTAGCTGCTCAGTGGTGGCCCAGGCCTGGGATGGTCACCATGGGCATATATAATGAAAGATCTAGTGGTGGGGGTGGCTCTCCCTTGGTGGCTTCTGGACCCCCAGGTTCTGGGTTAGCCAGAGACCCTTCCAACTCTGACAAAGTCTGATAGTAGATAGATGTTGGTGGACTTGTGTAAGCTGAGTTGGGGTCACACAAGGCTGGGAGGAGAGTGGTTCTACAGGGCTAGCCTTCTTTTATGAGCTATGTTCATAAGGTCTCTTCATTCATTCATCCATTTGAGTCAGAAAATGATGAACATACAATGTTCAGCTGTGACCTGGGCCTTGAAGCTTCATGTGAGCAAGGCAGACATGATCGTGCCCTCATGGAAAAGAAGCACACTTATAAAAGGGTCAACAACAAAATGTCGCCCTAGTGGTAAGTGCTGTAAAGAAGGAAATAAGGTGATGGGTAGAGAGAGGCTGAAGACGAACGCCTATGACAAGAGGGGCCTGGGAGTCTTTGTGAGAAGGGGCTATGTGAGTTGAGACCTGCCAACTGTACCTTTGCACATTCTAGACCATTGTTCCCACCGCCCCCCCCCCCGCCCCCCGCCAGCTGAGGCTTCAGCAAAGACACCTGAAGTCCAGTTCCTTAAAAAAGATTTGTTGACTGAAAAAAAAGTTCTTTAACATAATTAAAGCATTCCATATCCAAACCTAAGTTGAAAACTCCCTATATTCATTATTTGACAAATTGAGCTCTTACTTACCCAGCGTGAATGAGGGTGGGGGATGGTCTTCAACCTGCTGCCCCTCACCCAACCTGATTTGCAGTCTCGCTGTATTGCACATTCAGCCTCCCCTCCCTCCTGCTGAATTGGCGTCAGCTCATCAGCAGCAACCTGAAAATAGCCTGTCTTTCTGGATTCATGTCTTCTGAGAAGGCCAACTGGGCAGCTTTGGAAGTGGGCCAGCCATGTTGGCTTTGGACTTTCCAAACTTCCCCAGAGCTGTTGGGTGGAATTCTGAGCACTCCCAAGTGGCCTCAGGGTCATGATCTGTGTTTGCTTAGGAGAGGAGCCAGCACAGCTGGATGGAGCTTGAAGGTAGAGAAGGGGCTTCAGACAAGGCCCTGGGGGCTGTTAGAGTCCCTGCCTGGGATCTTCCAGGCACCAGTCCTGCTCTAGCAACTTCTGCACACTGGACCTACTCCTCCCCGCTGGTCAGTGGTTGCCATGAGCACTGGGGTTGGCCATTCTTGTCTACCAGGGCATCTTACGTGCCAAGGACAGGGACTGGGGTACAGTGGGAACTCGGCAGGGTTGGTGAATGAAAGCAAAGCTCTCCAGGAGATATTAGTCCTTTCTGACCCATCTCCAAAATGGACTTTTTTTATTTGTTGGTTGGTTTTTTAATTTGAGTGTAGACAGCCCACCAGAGGCAAAAAGGAAAGATGGCGAGTTGGTAGCCTTCTTTTCCTACAAGTGATCAGGTTCCTGTATGTGTGTGTAAATGTGTGCAGGTGTTCATGTCATGGACACAGTCAGCCCTGTACCATGGCTGCTGTGTTTCTCCCTCCTGCAAATAAACATTCATGTCTTTTCTTCCCTTCCCTTGCAAGATGGACTCACAGCCCCTGTCCTCTTGCCAAGGAAGCCAGGTCTCCCGTTGGAGACCCTCCATGCCACGCATAGTCTGCCTGGCGGGAGGCCCAGGAGGCAGCAGACCCCCCCCCCTCCCCGCCCCAGGGCTGAATGCGCTTCCTCCACAGTTGAACTCTGTCCCCACCAGTCCCCCTAGGGAATTGCTTGGCCCAGGAATCCATCCTGGCTGGGGTTAAGCGCTGCCCCTGGACCACCTGGCTGGCCAACACATGTAAACATTGGGATACAAAGAGGAGAGATGTGCAAAAACTGTTCCAATGGCAGGAAGCGAATTTGGACTCCTTCAGGTGGAAGGCAGATCTGGAAATAGAAGGACCCAGGCGTAGGTTCACTGCCTTTCAAAGCTGAGCCCCTCACCTGCTGTGATGTGGAGGGAGCCGTTCCTTCTACCCCAGCCCCAAGCAGAGTGGCCTTAGCGGTTCTGCACAGTCTGGGAAGGGGGCAGAGAGGAGCGTTAAAGGCAATTATGGAGACCAGCTTTGAGTGTTAGTGTTTAACAAACAGCTTTGAGTTCTAATTTTCTGCAAAACACATACTGCAGGTACAATTTGTACTCATTACTGTATACTGGGAAAGTTATTAAAAACACTCAAACTTGGTTGAGACTTCCTATGGTATCATCCCTGGATTTTAATTGGTTTTTATCTAGTTCTATAAAGGATCTCTTTAAACCCAATCACAGTCCCTGCCTGGGATATCATGCCAGTGGAAGGACAGAGAGAGCCCAGTAAATGGTGTAAGTCTTCACCCCTATCCAAAAATGAACAGTCTGGACGATCCACTACGATTCCGTCACCAGATAATTTATACTTCTTTTGATGGGCACAGTTACCAAATGACAAAATAACAGTGTTTCGTAACATAAGGGTTAAATCTTAATCTCTGAGGTTTGCAAAGCCGCTACTCGCAGTCTCCTTAAAATTTAATATACCTCGTTAATGCTTCCTTGCAAACACTGAAGGATTTTTATGATTATAATCATGTGTTACAGCACCTAGTACTGTTTCTAAGCAGCATACTAATCAGCTTAATGAGATATTACTGCACTTTTTGTTGACTAAAGCAAAATCCCTTTTATTGTTCTAAAGCCTGTCCTTTACTTTATTTTTTTCCCAAAACATTATCTTGTTTTATTATGTACCAGTAAATATCATGCCATTGGGTTTTTCTGTTGGTTTTTTTTTTTTTTTTTTTTTTTTTTGGTGGTGGGGGGTGGCAAATCATAAAATAATCTCTTTCATCACAGACCGGCGAATGTATTGAATATAGTAACCGGAAACAAAAGTTCCAAGGGAGTCTACGAGGTTTTGTGGTGAAAGCCATCCTGCTCCAAGGCAAACTTTGAACAGAACCAACAGGTGCAGGTGCCACAAGGGGCACAGGAGGGAAAGTTTAACACGTAGACTTGCGATTTGTTATTAGGTGTTGGAAGTGGTAAAACATTAATAATTTAAATGCGAATGAATAATTGCGGTCGGTAAATAGAAAATACAAGGAAGACGATCTATCGCCAAAACAAATTGGAGGAGCAATGCCATGTTGCGTAATTGGCATTTAATAATTCATCTTTTTATTATTGTTTTTGACTCTAATTCCTTAGCATTATTATGTGTAGGTAAGGCATGAATTGCAAATTCCTCGCCAGCTGATGCCGTTGATTCGCTGCGCCACGGTGCCTGGCACAGACCTCAACTCTCTCTTTATTTTCAGGGATGGAAGAAGCCAGTCTGTGCCTTGGAGTGTCCTCGGCGGCACCGGAAGCTGAGCCCCACCTGAGCGGCCCTGTCCTCAACGGCCAGTATGCCATGAGTCAGAAGTTGCACCAGATCACCTCCCAGCTCAGCCATGCCTTCCCCGAGCTGCATCCGCGGCCCAACCCGGAGGAGAAGGCCCCCGCGCCCCTCGACGAGAAGGCCCACGTGCCCATGACCGGCCAGCCCATGGGCAGCCAGATGGCGCTCCTGGCCAGCCAGCTGGGCCGGGACGTCGACACCAGCCTCAACGGGCGGGTGGACCTGCAGCAGTTCCTCAACGGGCAGAACCTGGGCATCATGTCCCAGATGAGCGACATCGAGGACGACGCCCGCAAAAACCGCAAGTACCCGTGCCCCCTGTGCGGCAAGCGTTTCCGCTTCAACAGCATCCTCTCCCTGCACATGCGCACTCACACCGGCGAGAAGCCCTTCAAGTGCCCCTACTGCGACCACCGGGCGGCGCAGAAGGGCAACCTCAAGATTCACCTGCGGACCCACAAGCTGGGCAACCTGGGTAAGGGGCGCGGGCGGGTGCGCGAGGAGAACCGCCTGCTGCACGAGCTGGAGGAGAGGGCCATCCTGCGGGACAAGCAGATGAAGAGCAGCCTGCTGCAGCCGCGGCCCGACCTGAAGCCCCTGCCGCACGCCCAGCAGGCCCCGCCGGCCCCCTGCAACCTGGCCCTGCCCGCCAACCACAGCGTGCCCGACGTGGCCCACCCGGTGCCCTCGCCCAAGCCCGCCAGCGTGCAGGAGGACGCGGTGGTCCCGGCCGCCGGCTTCCGCTGCACCTTCTGCAAGGGCAAGTTCAAGAAGCGCGAGGAGCTGGACCGCCACATCCGCATCCTGCACAAGCCCTACAAGTGCACGCTGTGCGACTTCGCGGCCTCGCAGGAGGAGGAGCTCATCAGCCACGTGGAGAAGGCCCACATCACCGCCGAGTCGGCCCAGGGCCAGGGCCCCAACGGCGGCGGCGAGCAGTCGGCCAACGAGTTCCGCTGCGAGGTGTGCGGGCAGGTGTTCAGCCAGGCGTGGTTCCTGAAGGGCCACATGCGGAAACACAAAGACTCCTTCGAGCACTGCTGCCAGATCTGCGGCCGGCGCTTCAAGGAGCCCTGGTTCCTTAAGAACCACATGAAGGTCCACCTCAACAAGCTGTCGGTGAAGAACAAGTCCCCCAGTGACCCCGAGGTGCCCGTGCCCATGGGCGGCATGTCCCAGGAGGCCCACGCCAACCTGTATTCCCGGTACCTCTCCTGTCTGCAGGGCGGCTTCGTGGCCCCGGACAAAGCCAGCCTGAGCGAGCCCAGCCAGCTCTACGGCAAAGGGGAGCTGCCCGTGAAGGAGAGGGAGGTCCTGGGGAAGCTGCTGTCCCCCATCTCCAGCGTGGCCCACGGGGTCCCCGAGGGCGACAAGCACTCCCTCCTGGGATGCCTCAACCTCGTGCCGCCGCTGAAATCCAGCTGTATCGAGCGGTTGCAGGCGGCTGCCAAGGCTGCCGAGATGGACCCCGTGAACAGCTACCAGGCTTGGCAGCTCATGGCCAGGGGCATGGCCATGGAACACGGCTTCTTGTCTAAAGAGCATCAGCTACAGCGCAACCACGAAGACGCTTTGGCAAGCGCCGGAGTTATGTTTGATAAGGAGAAGCGGGAGTACGTGTTAGTGGGAGCAGATGGCTCCAAGCAGAAAATGCCTGCTGATTTGGTTCACGGCACTAAAGTGGGCAATCAGAGGGACCTGCCAAGTAAGCTCGACCCTTTAGAAGGCAGTCGGGATTTTTTGTCACACGGGCTGAACCCGGCGCTCGACTATAACCTGCAGGGTCCCGGGAGCATGAAGGAGAAGCCCACCGAGTGCCCCGACTGCGGCCGGGTGTTCCGCACCTACCACCAGGTGGTCGTGCACTCCCGCGTCCACAAGCGGGACCGCAAGGGCGACGAGGACGGGCTGCACGTGGGCCTGGACGAGCGGCGCGGCTCGGGCAGTGACCAGGAGTCCCAGTCGGTGAGCCGCTCTACCACGCCGGGCTCCTCCAACGTCACCGAGGAGAGTGGGGCCGGCGGGGGGCTCTCCCAGACCGGGAGTGCCCAGGAGGACAGCCCGCACCCCTCCTCGCCGTCCTCCTCAGGTAGGCCGCCAGGGAACATGGGGGACCAGCAGCTGGGACGAGGGCCCTCCCCGTCCAGGGGGCCTGGCTCCGCGCCGGCCTCTGGGGGACGGGCCCTGGCTTCTCTTCCAGGTCAGTCCTGAGCTCATCACTCTGACCTGATGGCGTTAGGTGAACCCTGCCTTTCTGCCCCGCCTCCAGGGAAGGCTAGCTCTTCGAGTCTTTGGCCTTCCCTTGAACACTGGCTGCCGGGAAAGAAAGTTGATCCCACTGGGTGGTAGAGGCGGTCAGTTGGCATGTTTGCCGACAGGCATAGCCTGTCCTCCCCTCCCCCGGCAGTTCCCTGCCCGGCCCCATTTTACGCCCCGGCCCTCATCCGCCATCACCTCGTCTCTGGAACCCGGGAGCTGGCGTTTTGGCTTCATCCACGCGTGTGAAGGTGTGAGCTCAGACGCTCACCATCTTCCCCCCCCCCCCCCCCCGCCCGAGGATATTTCCACAGTTGTCTCATTTGGGCACCCCTCCCTCCCTCCCCAGGCCAAACCTGCCTCCTGTCCCCTTCCGAAATTACAGCGTGGCTCACCTGTCGGGGCCCTGTAACCTGACGAAATACATCACTCTCGTCTGATGGTTTAGAAAAGCACAGAGGTTTGAAACACAGATGCATGACTGCGTGTCTTAAATTGTACTGTTACACGGGCGATACAGCTTTGGGGTCTAAAATAGCAAAGCAGAAAATCTGTCATCAAAATGTCTGTGAAACGCTGAAGCTTCCTGGCCCGCGTTGGGGGGAAAAAAAAAACCAACCAAAAACAACAACAACAAAAAAAACCCCGCACTAGCCTAAGATAGCTAAATTAAAATCGCTACCTAACAGCAGGTAAGCTTGTTGCCTCCATCCGTATTTTCAAAGTCCCTTTCTAATGGATGGTAAATTGAAAGTTATATCTCTAGCCCTTTATAAAGAAAGCATCTCGCTAATACTGTAATCATTCTGCAGCCTAACAACAGAGGAAATCATGCCATAACAAATACCCTGTTACTAATGGCAACATTGATTTCTGCAATCAGCCATTAAGTCTAGAAAATGAAAGACAGTTTGAGGCACCTCAAGGCACTGCATTGCTCACTGTTCAAGGCGTGGCGGCACACTGTTGAGGGTCATTTTGGTAAAGTTTTTTCCCCTCCCTTTCGCTTTTTTCCCTTCTGGGTTTTGGTAAATAGTTCCGTTTCGGAAGCCGTGCCCTGCTATAGTTATTAAGTAGATGCCGGTTTAGTTTTTAGTTTTTGTCTGTTACTGTCATGCTTTGGTATACCCTTCTTCTAGGACAAAATTAGTATTAAAATAAAGTGTGAGTCTGCTGGCTTATTACAAACCGGTAAAGAATTGTTAACACACATAAATCTGAACTGCACATTCCAGAGATTCCGATAGCACTTAATGCTGTTGCTTAAATACCCATGAAACACACTGTCTACTCCTGGAGTCCTGGACTCGTTTGCGATTTATTTCTGGTGAGGCAGTCTGGAAGAGTCCGACCAGGAACGTGAGCCACCACGGAGGGGTGAGGCCACGCCGCAAGGAGTGACCGCTGCGCGGAACGTTCGAGATGCAAGGGAAGGGTGTTCAGGTTTCGCTGCCTGACAGCGGGGACTCCATAAAAACGGATCTCCCGTGCAGAGGCAGCAAAGTGCCAGGCGGCCCAGTGTCAGGAGGGACAATTTCCGCCCTCCCGCGAAGAGGTCCCCTGTTCTGGGGAGTGTCATCTCACTGTTTTTGGATCGGGGGCCTTGAAGGGGGCAGAAGGCAGAGGGCAGACTGGCTCCCCTAAGTTTTTGGAGTGATGTGGAGTTAACATTGACAGATTTCCATCCCTCTCCCAGACCTGCTGAAATGAAGAGGTCTCAGCAGAATATTCCGGCACCAAATGTTCGGCTTTATTAATGACGTGTTTACCATGTTTTTCCCACCTTCTGGCCAAGTGATAGCCTCATGCTATTCTATCTCTGTAGTTTCCATATCTGTAAATACTCTGTTGAAAAAACCCATTTTGCTTAAAAGAACCAACCGGGCTTACAACTCAAAGGAGAATTATTCTTGAGTTGTGGTTATCTTCTAGCTTTTATTTCCCTCATTGAAGTATTTTACAATTGTGAATACCGATTCTTTCATTTCTGGTTGACTTCTTTGTTTTCTTCATATTCAAATTAGACCCTTTCATAATTTTCTGACTAAGTGGGAAAATTGATGGCATACCAATACGCAGCCCAAATCAGCCGCACGCCTTAGGGCATTCAGGTTTTGCTGGGATTAGGACCCTTAACCCGATCTGGTTAGTCTTGCCTCTGATTTCTAACAAGTAGGACTTGTGCAAAGTGCGATTAAAATAAGCATTTAAATAAAAATCTTTACACAATAGGCATTTTATTATTACCTGTTAGAGAGAAACCTGCAAGGTGAAGGGGAAAGAAAATCTTTAAGCTCTTAAGTAAAGAAAGAAGTACTTATTAAGGCTTCTATTAAGCAATAACCACAAAACACGGTTTTACAAATTTCTCAGACTGCATAACAATGTCGCAAAACTCAATTTGCATCACTTGATTCTTGTTTTGTTGAAAACTGGGTCAGTAGGGCCTGAGAAACTATTTTTTCAGATCTTAACCAGTGAATTCTTCTTTATAAATCGCTGCTCTTAACATGATAGTAGTTCTGAATTCATCATAAAAAACCTTTTTACAGAGAGCCTCTTAGAACAGATCTCCAGAAGAAGGCTTACAATGAGTGGCAGGGACGTCCTTTGTTATCTGATGTAATTCTTTGCAAAGGAGGATTGGGAACGGAGTGGCTGTTTAAAAATGTCTTGCCCAGACCGAGACGAAGAAGGGGTCAAGTTTGCAATCAAACAGTTATTGCCGAGATGGGCGACTGTCACTGGCTAGGCTAATGTGGGATGCAGCTGTTTGTTATGTGAGCAAAAGAATGTTTGATTCAGTGAACATGTGAAAATGATTCCAGTGAACCAGAAAATGTGTTTGTTCTTGGGCTCTCCAAACTGCTGAGAACCAAGCTGAGGATCAACCGCGAAAACTAGGACCTTTGACAAATTGAGAGGTCATATTTTCTAACAGAAAATGGACAAAGCTAGTCACATGGATCACTTCCCCATCTTTCCCCTTTGTTTTATTTTTGTTGTTGTTGTCGTTGTTGATTTGACTTACCAATAATTTCACACCATCGTAGATGTCATTTCTGCCTCCGTGTACCACGCAAAAGGAAACTATTTGGAAAGCAGCAGCTTATAAATTTTACTCTTTTATGACATTTAGAAAGCGGGGCGGCTGTTTTGACGCTCCCTCATTTTTTGGCTCGCGTGCAAACGCTCCGATGGCATTAATCTCTGCATCTCTCCCCAAAACCTCGTCTAAGACTGCGCTCAGATTGGAGCTCTGCTCTGAGCCGGAAGACGACCAAAGTTCTGTTTCTTTGGATTTTGCCTTGGAAATCACGCTCAGAATAATTAAAACTTAATGTACTAAGAAACGATACTGTTCATTATATCCAACAGGGCAGTTACCTTCTGCATTCCCCATAATTTTGGAGAGGGGCTAATTGCAGTGTTGATGGTGGGAAAGGGGTAATTGAATGCGTTGACCCTCTGTTCATTAAATAAAGTCGGCTAACTTACGTGATCAATGGAAAGCCAGGGAGAGACGCAAGGATGAAAATATCGTTAACCCCTACTACTTCTGGTATAATATTTTGAGATGGTCAGGGATTATTTGATCAGCTGCGCTGGAAGCCTTGTGGGGTCCTCTTTTGTTGCCTGAGCCGCATTCCTGAAATGCTGGGTCTCCATCCTGTGTAGGCCCATTGACCACAGCCTCAAAGGCCTTTATCCGGGGCTCGCTTGCATTTAGTGATATGATAGATTTTCTTTCTTTTCCACCTCTTTTTCTGATGTGGCTCCTCCTTCCTGCCCCCATCCGTGATAACCACTGCCTGCTGCACACAAACAAATCGAGGCACCCCAAAGAAAGGGCGGGGGGGGGGGAATAAAAAAGAAAAAGAGAAAAAAAAATTTAAGTCTGAGGATTAAGATCTTCATTTTTTTTTTTTTTTGCTTGTGCATTCCAATTGTTCTTAAAATATTTGGCAATGTCAATTAGTAACTGAGCAGAGTTAGCTGATGAACACAATTTTCCAGTAGACTGAGCACCCTATTGTTGCCGAGCGAACAGCAGATTTCTGAGGTCATTATCATTCGCTGGTTGCTTGGCCCAGCTGCTTCCTGCTGCAAAAGCCAAACTTTATACTGGAGCTCAGGGATGGCGTACAGCAACAGGGGGCTGGGAGGGGGAAGAGGGAAGCTGGCTGCAGAGCCGAAGACACTCATTATCAGCAGAGGAAACAGAAAGTAAAAGTTTCCAGGCAGTTCCAGGAAAACTGCCCTATCAGCCTTCTTCCTCCAGTTCCTCTCCCAACACCTTCAGCCTCCAGGCAGGGAATTCAAAGGACCCGGGACGCCCCGTGGGGCATCGTGGCAACTAATCTCTCTGCTGAGCCGAACTTTGGAAAACAATAATCCCATTTACAAATTTACTTAAAAATTGTTAACCCGATCCGAGGCCTGTGAGTGGTTCCTCATAGATAGGCTCCCTCGGTTTTATTATTATTATTATTATTATTACTAAAAACAGAAAAAGAAAAAAAAAGAAAAGCACGTCCTTTTTAAAAGATGAAATTACTTTGTTGAAATTCACAAACTTGAAGATGACAAACAGGGAACATTATGTCATTTTCCAGAGGGACCTTTGGAGCAAATAATAGCCTGAAATTCCTTGTAGAATCAACTTTGGTGTGCAAGGCGCCCCCTGCCCCTTTGCAGCTTCCCTTCCCCCGGCCACCGCCCCCTTCTCCCCCTCCCCCCCCCCCCCCCCCCAGTTTGGGGCTGGTTCAGTGAGATGAAAAGCTGCACTTTTTTAAAGCTCAGCTGTTAAAACCGAGCGCCATATGCAGTCCTTCCATCCCCGACGTGGAAGCGTGTACAGGCGGCCACCGTGTTTGTGGAGATTTACGGAGGCCCGGCTGCATGTGCTGAAGCTGTCCTCGGGCAGGCGCCAGGGGCCCTACCCCGCCAGGGTGATGCCCCCCCCACCCTGCCTAACGCGCTGGCCAGACTTGGGCTCACTCACGAGTCAGGTGTCGGTGGGGGTGAAGGTCGGAGGGCCAGGTGGCCTCCCTCTGGTCTGTCACCTTTCTGCTGGGTCTGGGGACCGCGTGCTGGAGTGGTGATAAAGTAGACCCCAGGTGCCGATCAGATCATTTTCCTCCTGATCTAGGAGCCGGACGCCTACCAGCAGCTCCTTTTTATAAACTTCCCATTCGCTGCGTGCACTTTGATTATCTTATGTCCAGAAGCAATTATTTGGGAACACTCAGTACCACTCTGGGGCTTTTCCTGTCTGTCTCACCCCCTTGTTTGTAGCTCTAAATCCCACTTCCACGGGGCTGCCCGATGGCGCTGTCACTTAGCATTTCAGAAAGAGAGAAATCGTCCTGGCTCTAAAAGTCTTCCAGTTGGGAGTGTGATATAAAAGACGTGTGACATAAAACCCCAGAAGCAAAGCCTCCTGGACGTTCCTGTAAATTCTCAGGACGGACACCGTTTTGTGGGGGAGGGATTCGATCGCTGGCCGCAGGGTCACTCGAGGCCTGCCCTCTTTGGCCCACTGCCTCACCTTGCCCACCCTCAAGACTGCCGCCATGCTGCCAGCGTCCCCTCGAGTGCTCTGGGAGGGGTGCTGTGTTCCTGTCCAGAGCCCTGAGAAGCCTGAAATGCTCACGGCGCGCCCCTTCTGTGTGCGTGTTAACTCGAGGAACGGACACGTGTATGTAAATCTAAATTTAATGGTAATAAGAAAAACACAGATTAGCTAAGGACAGGTTACAATGAGGCAAAGAATTAAGCAGTCAGTGTTCAAAACAGAGCATGAAGCATTAGCTGCGTGATCCCCATTAATTGGAATGGAAGGTTCCGGGCTTGGGTTCTGGCCACCGCCTTGAGTGTGTTGGGGCTGGAACTAGCAGTTTGCTTTAGACGGTCACGTGTGGCCAAAGGCAGGCAGGTATCATGAGATTCTAGGAGCCACCTTTCCCCACTCTCTCGCTGTGCCTTTAGGCACCTGGGAACGTATGCCCGTGATATCTGTTTGGGGGAAGCTCGAGGACCTCCTGTTCACCCAAACCCCTTCCCCCGTAGGTCCCTCATGCTTTGACTCCCTTCTCTGGCCTGAAGCCCGCTTATAAGAAGCATACTCCTGAGAGGCTAAGGCATAAAAGTCTCCTTGCCCTACCCCTCGGCCGCTTCCCAGGTCCGCCCTTCATGGAGAGAAGATTTCGGAAGGTGGCCCTGGTGTCTTAGGAGGGTGGAGTCAAGGGCAAGCTTCAAGAAGTCCCCCACCAGGCTGATGGGGGCTCTTAAGGTGGAGAGCAGAGGGAATCCTGGGGAGTGATCTGCATGGGGAGCCCTTTGCAGCATTCTGAGCCTGTGAGGTCAGAGGAGGAGGAAGCAGTTAGCTCCTTTAACTGCCGAGCTGTTTGGGAGCATTGATGGTAAGGGGTGGAGAAACGCCTGCAGAGATCAGGAGATTGGATTTGTGCAGATAGCCCAAATTCATGATGACTGGGCTAGGACCTTTGCCATCTGTGCCCCTCGGGCCTGCTTGCTGTCTTTCTGCGTGCCTCACCTCCCTTTGCCCCCCTGTCCTCTGTCGGCATCTGGAAGGCTCCTCCCTCCACTCGTGCACACTGGGCTGACCCACTGAGGAAGGAGGAGGGGGTGCAGAGAGGAAAGGGGGCTCACCAGCAGGGTGCGGGGCAGGTGCTTGGGGGCTCTCTGTTCTCCCCAGGAAATGAGCCTCGCAGCAGCTTGAAAGGAGCCGCGGGTCCCCCTTGCCTCTTCCTGGCAGGACGGGACTGCGGCAACATTTACTTAAGCTGTGGAGTTTGGCAACGCTGCCTCCGGGCGCCATCTGGAAAGCCCTTCTCAGAAAGCCGTGGACCCTCCCAAAAGAGCTCAGGGGAGCAGGACTTGGGCAGAGCTTTGGGGCTTTTTTTTTTTTTTTTCCTCAGGCAGAACCTGAGCCTGGAGGTACCTGAACAGGGCATGGGGGGCGGGGATCCTCTGGAAGCCACGTATGTAGGTAGCTAACATAGGTCCCTCTTTGGCTGGCTCGTGGCTCGTGGCTCTTCGCTCTGCCGGGCCTCTCCACCTAAGTCCGAGCCAGGTCTGGTTTAACTGTTCTTTGTCGGGAGTGCACTCGATTTCCTGGGGTTGCGTTTCCATTTATTTATTTTGTATCGTGTTCTGCTTACTGTTTCACCTAAGTCCTGGTGTGTCGTGGGTACGAGGTGTGGAGGCAGCCAAGGCTGTTCTGGTTAGTTACTGATCCAGCCCTGTAATAACAGGGCTTTGTCAACATCATGCGAGAAAGGAGCGTGCTGCCTCCATACAGTACTGGGGAGACCGGCCTGAGAACTCGGAGGCTTGGCTTGTGACAAATAGGGCCAAGCTCAGCACAGAGATTGGCCACCACCCTTTCCCTGACCCACATCTTCAAAACAGGCTGCGGAGCCTCAGAACAATGCGCGTCTGAACACTCCCTCCGGCCACCTGATGGGCGGGCCGAGGCACAAAGGCTGCCGTGCCGAACTCCAGGGACACAGTCCCGGTGGGATTCGTGCACTCGCATTCGGTTCTTTCTCCCACCAAGGGAAAGCTGCCCAGGGCCTGGCTTCTGGTGGGCCCCGTCTCCTTGTTGCCTTGGGGGTGAGCCTTGGGGTTTGGGATGACATGTGGCATGTGTATGAGAGACGTGTGAGGCACAGCACAAGCTGACTCCTTGGCTGGGCTGCCCACTGCACCACGTGGGGGTCCGGCCAAGCCTTCTCTGGGGTGCCTGGCCAGGTGCTGGCAGGAGGAAGTGGGTGGCGGGTGGGCCGGGCTTTCGACACCCGGTCACTTGCTCCCAAAGGCTGGGGTCAGTTTTCCGCTTTTCCTGGGAGGCACGGTACACCTTTGGGAACCTTTCATATGTTTCCTTCTGTGCCTTGGGCCCAGAACGTTCCACAGAGGAGCTCATTCTTTCTCTGGAGGGGGCAGCTTGTTGGACTGGAATTTCGGTGGCCCCAGTTTTGTCTTTTTGTCTGACCTCGGCTCCCAGGCCACTTGATGTATGACAAAAACAGGACCCCACCACCGAAGCTCTCTTCTCTTCATTAAAGTAATGCTCCGAAACTCTTAACTCAGTGGTTGTCATCCGTGGTTTCTGGACACCCTCAGTTGTCTTCAATCATCTTGAGAGGCATTTTGGAGTATTTCCAACTTGCTCATGTTTGGTTCGACATCAAACGTACGCGGCGCTCGTCTCCCTGAAGAACAAGACAGAGACGTGTTTCTCTTCGTTGCTACATACATTCTGTTGGATTTGTTGCTAAAATAGGGGTCTTAATTTTTTTTAAAAGTAATTTGCCCTGAAAAAGTGAAGAGATCCCTCTCAAAGCCGCGGCGGGACAAACTACTTGGTACTGTGGGAGACACCTTGGTGGGGCTGTGTCCCTTCTCATCTGGGGCCTGACCCTTCCGAAGAATCCCTTATGGGTGACCTTCAAACCCTTTCCACCTGGCGTCCGCCAAGAGGGACGCTCCTTGACTTCTCTGTTGCCTTTGTGGTTGTCCAATGACGGTTTTATCATTGGACACATCTTAGGCATTTAGAAAATACGAATAAATAAAAGTAAAAATAACTTTTACATATGTATGCTCAACACCACTCGGAGATAATTAGCACATCCTTTTCCAGTCCCTTTTCTGGGCCTAGAGATGTATTTAGCAAAAAAGGATTATACTGCACATAATTCTATATGCCATAGTTGTTACTTAAATATATGCCATGTATTTGTTGTGATGGAAGATTCTACACAAGGATCAGCGGACTTTTTCTGCACAGGGCCAGATAATACCTATTATAGGTGTGGCAAGCCATGTGGTCTCTATTTTAACTACTCAGTTCTGCCATCAGTGGAAGTGTGTGATGCTCTTCCAGTAAAACTTTATTTACAAAAACAAGTGACAGGTGGATTTGGTCCCTGGGCTAGCCTTTGCAGACTCCTGTTCTACAGTAATAGCTAGGCTTTTTTTTTTTTTTTTTAAGCTTCACACAAGTAATATATTCTCTTTTTAATGTTTATTTATTTGTTTTGAGAGAACAAGACAGGTGAGTGCGAGCGGAGGAGGGACAGAGAGAGAGGGAGAGAGAGAGAGAGAGAGAATCCCAAATAGGCTCTGCACTGTCAGCACAGAGCTTGATGTGGGGCTTAAACTCACGAACCTTGACAGCACGACCTGAGCCAGAGTGAAAAGTCGGACGCCTAACTGACTGAGCCACCCAGGTGCCCCTCACCCAAGTAATATCTTCTTTGAGAAAAAGATAGCAATACAGAGAAGCAAAGGAAAAAACATCTACATCTGTAGAATGGTTTAGCCAGTCCCGTAACTGCAGAGCATCATAGGACTTGCTTCCGTTTCTTTTTTTTTTTTTTCCCTGCACCTAAATCTTTCTGACCATCTGCACAATTATTTTCTCAGTGAGACTTCCAGAAGTGGACTCTCTGGTCACAGGCAGGCAACCCTGAGGCCGCAGACGTATATTACAGGGTGCTGCATCTTGAGTCTCCTTCTTCCAGTGCTGAGCAAGCTCGTCCTAAGGGTGTATTGAAATCTGTCTCCCTGGGGCTAGGTAGTTCACTACACCATGCTGCTCTGCGACTCATTTAGGTCATAAAATACTCATTTGTCCTTTCATTAATGTATTTATTCACTCAAAGGCAAGATGCTTATTAAGTAGGTTCTGAGCCAAACGACGTGCCAGGTACTGGGGATGCAAAGATGCGGAGAGATACTTCTGGGCACCCAGGGGCCCAGGGCCCGGGAGGCCTGTCCTTAAACGGAGTGAGAGAGAAGCACGGGAGGACCCATCCCACGGCCTGGAGGAGCGCCGACTCACCGTGGCGCCCCCATTTGCTCCCGAGGGACCTGGAAAGGTAAAGGTAGCTTCTCTGTCACCTGAGTGACTCCTTTGGCAGGCCACTTTGTCCTTCCGCACGATCTGGCCAATCCGGCGACTTCTGGGGGAAGCAGACACCCTGGCTCAGCCCCTGGGTCTGGCTGTGACCTAGAGTTGGAATCACTCTCTTGCTGCAGAAGAGACCTTGTGGGGAAGCCCAGCTGGCGCTTTTGAGTTAGCCCCCCTGCCTCCCCTCCCCTCCCCCCCTGGGGAGGGGGGATTGGCAGCTTTGCAGTGGTGTTTGGTAGCCCGCCACACTCCCCTGGTGGCCCGGAGCAGGGAAGGTGGCACCGGGGAGGGGCAGGATGGTAAAGGGGAGCAGGGAGTAAGGGGCAGGCTCCTGGCTGTGCCTCACGGGCTCTGATGTGCCCTGGGCGGGTGAAGGGCACGAGTCAGGCGTCAGTGTGTGCGGCCTCCCACGGGTCCCTGCACATAGAGCACGTGAGAACACGTAAGACCCCTGCCGGAAAGAGTTTTACCCAAACTCCCCTGACTTCAGAACTGTCCATACCTGCCCCACAGGGGGATCAGGTGAGTCATGGGGGGGGGGCCCTCCCCACTCGTATGCCCAAACATCCTTCTTCAGTAGCAGGAGAACAGGATCGTGGGCACTGTAGAGAGCGCTGTTTTTCTTTCATGGGTAATGGGGCATGAGCACAGACCCACTATGAGAATGGGGGGGAGAAATTTCTTCCAGGGACACGTCAAGCCTCAGTTGCCCTTTATTTTCTGTGAAATGAAACATGATAAGCGTAGCTACTAACCCGGAGACAGATGCATCTTCTAATGTTTAAGGAACAGCTCGGAGCAGAGCACACACACTTTCAGCGTGGAGCTGTCCCCCCTTGCCCCCCAAGTCTCCAGCTGAATCTCATCCACCCGCTGGGCTGTTTGTGCAGCTTGCTCCTCTTCCCTGGGCCTGGACTTTTTCATCCATGTGATCGGAGTGGGGTGGGGAAGTCTACGAGGCTCCAAGACACCCCCCTTCCCAAAACTTCCCAAGGCCCAAGAACTCAAGGAGTTCGTAGGGCCTGAGGATTTCATGAATTTCTTGTTGATATTTGTGTCTGAGCCTCGAGCAGGTGGCAAGGCCACATCATCCCTATGGGGCTGGACGGCCTGGTGAGACCATCTTTTATTTCCTTTCCCATGGGGCACCTTCCCATTTGTTGTCTCTGTCTGAGGCCTGCACGCCAAGGAGACAGAGTTTGGCTGCTGGGGTAGGAGGGCAGGGACCCTTACCCAATGCGACTGAAGGCTTGTTCCTCCATTGTTGCAGGCTGACCTCTCAATGGTCACAGGGAAGGGCTGGTGTGCTGGCCTTTAGGGGCTGTGTGGCCCAGCTAGGGCTGCTTAGCCTCTCTGTGCCTCAGTGTCCATAGTGCACTTGTCGTTCTATAAAAGGCCTAGCACAGTCCCTGGCATGAGAAGGTGCCCAATAAATGTGGCCTGTGATTAGAGTTATTTCTGTACTCCACAATACAAAAACAAGTGGGTAAAAAATGAGAAACCTGGCCAGGGGATTGGTTGTTGGAAGCCACACAGCACCAAAGGGCTGGCCTAGATGAGTTAGTCTCACAGAGTCGGGCTGGCATTTGCCTGTGTCTCGAGTGAAACAGTGGGATCGGTTGGATTTGTCCCACTGTCATCACTGGAGGATGATTTGAGGGCCTTATGAAGCAGGAGCTGACATTATCTTGGGAAGGCAGCTCCCCCCCTTCATGTGGACCACTACCAAGTGGTCCATTCTCTACCCGCTTTCCTCTTGTATTTTGTAGCCACAAGTGAATCCCAGTTCACAATGACTCCACAGCTATAACTACAAAGATTCAGTGGTCAAGTCACTGAAAGGTCTGGGGAATCATCTGACTCTAAGTGATACAGATTTCGTAAATGGTATCCCCAAGATTTCTTCTCCTCACGGTAGCAAAAAGGCTGCCACGGCTGAGACCTCACATCCCCACACCATCGATTAAAGGAGCACGCTCTTCTGGAGCCCCAGCAGCCATCCCCTTGCGTTTTGTTATATCTTCCTGTATTATTATGCCCATTTCCGAATCAGTCACCATGGCCAGGGGCATGCGCCTGGCTTATGTCAAGCAGAGCTCACCTTTGGGTGGGGAGTAGGGGAAAGATGAATTTTTCCCAAAAAGATTTGGATGCAGGAGTCATGGAGCCACAAAACTGTCCAAAATGTCACAGCTCCAAGGTCCTGCCAGCAGTGGGAAGATTTGCCCTTTGTTCAGGACATCTAAAGAGATGTCTCAGCCTCCTGAGCAAGGTGGCTAAGGGTCTGTCCAGGTCTGCCCCACCCCTTCCCCCGGGCCTTTCAGGGATGAGACCGTGCTTAGTTATTTTCTCCACGTGTCCATTTCTGTTTCTCCTCTCTTTCTGTGCTGTGGAGCTTCACGTTAGCCTGGAAATGACAGCAGCCGCCCCCGAAGTCAACCGTCCCCTATGTCCGCTGTGTTGCCCGGGGCTGTTTCCTGGGCACGTCCCTGGAGGGAGGTGACCCGCCAGGAGGAGAGGGTGTGATTTCCTGCTCCCGAGGAGAACACGGTGTGACTTTGGGGAACGGCACACCCGGCAGAGAGCTAGAAGAGCGCAGGGCACCAGCGGTTACCTGCACAGATGGTGGCACAGGGTGGCAGGGCCTTGGTCTGCCTTCCCGGGCGAAGGCGAGCAGCCTGGTTGTCGGCTCCCACCCCCTCCACCTCTGCTGTCTCCTCCCCTGGCAGAAACATGGTGACCAGCAGAAAACGTGCACTTGTCTTAGGTCTGAAAGGACACTGTGAAGAAGGAAACTGCAGGTGCCTGGTGACTGGGGCCATCCCAGGGGCCGGGAGAAGTTAGCCACGCTCCTGGGCTGAGCGGAGGGAGCCTTTACACCAGCAAGAGGCCCTGCTTTCTGGGTTGTATGGGTGGACAGCGGAGGGTTCCGCACCAGAGCCTCCAGTCTGGCCGTGGAGACGGTGTCATCAGATGAGTAAACAGAGGCATGGGGAGGCTGTATCGAGGTAGAGAGGTAGGAAGTGGAGGAGAAGGGATTGAAACCCACATCTGTCTAAACCCTTGCCGTTTAATCCCACCGTTGGGTTGTACTGGGAACGGGGTGAATGCAGCTGAAGGCAGAGACCCTGCCCACCAGCCATAACCTCAGCTCCACGCGGGCAGAGGCCAGTTCTGCTACATAAGCCTCTGGGCAACTCGGACTTTCCTCCTTCCCTCTGCCCAGCGCTTGCTCAGCCCTGCCAAGGGCTGACGGGGACCCATCATGAGCTCCACACGTACACTTGAAGTGATCTCCCAAGCCCGCGGTTGCCGATACCCCTGCCCACCCCTACTCAAGGTCACATACTCAACAGCTCACGGGGGTCTTGAGAACGGGCCCCCGGGTTGCCCTTAGTGGCCCAAGATGGGGTGAATGAGGCCACAGGACCATGTCCTGTTGGCTGGGGACCTGGTTTGGACTCAGCAGGTCCAGCTCTCAGCCTTGTAGGAGCTGGCCTGGGTGTGAGTTGCCCCAGTCCTCCCAACGCTAAGTCTGCCAGCAGCACTTACAGGCTCTCCTTTGCAGGCTGGTGTCGGAAGGCAGTCTCGTCTGGGTGGTGGGACAGAGAACGCAGGCAGCGGCTCAGCCCTGGCCAGTGAATGTGCCCGGAGATCTCCACCCACAAGCGGGCTCTCTCCCACCCCGCTCCGCTCCTTTTTGTGAGAAGAGGGGGAAGGCCCCCACTGGCAGATGAAGAGAAAAGAAGGGGAGGTCTCTAATCCTCCTCCCTCTGAGGTGTAAATTAGGAGGACAGAATTCTCATCTGGGAAGCTTTTCAGGGGAGGGGCCGAGTAGTCCTTTGTTGTCGTGCCTCGTGCCTCACGGTACCAAAGGCTGAACCAAGTGGCCCCTTCGCACTGGCCGTGCCACGCGGAGTGCTGTGAGCTCTCACTCCGCCCTGCGCCCATGACGATGCTTTTAGGAAAGGGCCCGGGCTCAGCTGGGGACTGAGTCGGCTGTCACGGGTGGGGAGGGGAAGGGTGAGCGGGACCACATTGCCCACGGCTGCTGGGAATAGAGCATTCGTTGTGACTGTGTGCCTTTGTGTTGAGGGGCTTGTGTATTTGAATGTCTGTTGGGTGTGCTGGTGCGAGAGCGGTCACGCTGTCCTGGGCTGGTGTTACTGCATGGATGGCTGCAAGGTGCCTTACTTGTTGGATGTAGGTTGCTGAGGGCGTGTGCATTGCCATGAGCTTGCTTGGCGATGCTTAAGTGTATGTTGGGCGTCTTGGGCTATGCACGTATTGGTACGCAAGTGGATGTGCGTGCATTGGGCGTGTCGACGTGTGTGGGGGTGACGTTGGGTTGGGATGTGAATATCAGCATGTGTGTGTGGATATTGGGGTGCACGCTAAGATGTCATTTGGGGGTCTGCAAATATGTTGGTGTGGCTGTGTGGTTTTGGGGAGTGCCTATTTGTGTGTTGACACCTGTCAGTAAAGGATGTGTGTTGAAGTATATAATGGTGTGCGTTGTATGTGCAGTGTGGCCGTGTGTGTTGGGATGCGGGTATCCGCGTGAGTTTGCCTGTGTCGGTATGGGTGCTGGGTTGTGCGTTGTGTGGGTAAGGATGTGTATGGTGGGTAGCGGGATGGGGCCTGCTGTGATGCTATTACCAACTATTATGCGGGGTTGGCTGGCCTCCCCAGAGCATTGCGACCCTTCAGTTTCCTTTCAAGGAAGAGATGCTGGGTTCTGAGCCTGGCTCCACCCCCTTTCCCAGGACCTCAGAACATTGTTGACGGGGTCTCCCTGCCTTCGCTGGCTCAGCCTCGGGAAGCTCTGGCTCCTGAAGGACAACCTGGCAAACACAGAGGGGTCTTGTCTTCCAGCATCTCCCAACCAGGCCCTCAAAGCCTCGAGCTCCTCGTGGAAGGTGCTGGGGATTGAGGAACTGGGGTCCCATCCAGGGAACCTCTTTCCTGGAGCTCAGCCAGCTGTGTATCTGGAGTAGGAGCAAAAGCCCCACAAGGGCCGCTGCATTCCTATCACGGTCTCCAGCATAGAGCGTCGAATACAGCAGGTGGTCAGGGAATGCTGGTTTTATTACACAGAACAAAATGAAAAGCTCTTTCCCAGAACAAAGGGCACTTTGCCCAGGAGCCAACCGCGGCTCAGTCCTTTCCCATCACTCTTCCTCTAGGTTCCAAAAAACCTAAGATCCCAGTGCAGAGCCTGGCAACATAGACCCGCAATGGGGTCACTATGAGCTGATCAGGCCAGGAAAGGGAGGACCCGAGTGCACAGGGGAGTGTGGAGGTCTGAGATGGGACACACCATATGGGAAGGTAGCTCCGGGAACAAGCCCTCACGGTGATGTGTTCGGTTTGCCATCGGTATCCATGACACCCCCTCTCTGGGACACTGGCAACCTTGGTTCCATGCACAATCCCTCCTTCCTTGATGACCGTCCTCCATGAACTTCAGAGCTTCCTCTCCTTCCTCCCCCTCCTTGGATGCAGTAGCAGCCTTACCAACAATGTGCCCTGTTGGAGGCCAGGACAGTGAAGTTGAAGTCATGGGCACCACGTCGTTGGTCTGCAGAGTGCTGAAAGACTTCGGCTCTGGGGCAGCAGTTTGTGAATTGATCTTGCAGCCACTTTTGGGTTTAATTGGCCAAGTTCTATGGTCACCATGGGTAACCTAGGAGGGCATCCCTGGGGATGGGGAATGGTTGCAGGTGAGCCTTGTTGAGCTCACCACAAGGTAGAGTCTTCAGAATGGTGCCCCAAACGAGCAGCAGGCATTGAGGGGGTATCAGTCTGGTCAAAGTCTGGGGACCACATGGACCCTGAGCCTTAGAGGAACCCAGGATCAAGGGCTTTTCACTGACCTCTGTATGGATGTGGCATAAGCATCCCCTTTTCCTGAAATGTCAAGCCGTCTTCTAGCCCTTTCATAAATCAAGAAAGAAAGAAAGAAAGTATCAGAAATATGCATGTGGTGGGTCAAGGCAGTCGTAAGTTTGGTGAGAGTTTTCCTAGAAGTCACATGGAGCCATGAGACCACAGGTCACCTCTGCCCAGCTCCTGCCACAAATGTGTGAAACTGAGTGACAACTGAGTCAGTTGTCCTTCCTTGGTTGACAGTCGAGGAAGACCTCTGAGGTCTGAGCCCTGGTGAGAGAAGCGTGCCAGGCTCCAGGAGATGGCGGGGCGAGGAAGCCATGAACGGTAGAGAAGGAGGGTGCCCATGAGGGAAAGAGCCCTCTTCTATCTGAGCTCCTTAACAGGGGAAAGCAAGGCTGCGGGGAATTTGGATGGAACATACCAGAACCCCTGAGCAGTAAGGACCCTAGAGGATGGGAACTCCTGATAAAAACTGGGGCTGTCAGGGATGACGGGGTGAGGGGTGATGTCAGCCCAGGTGTTGGGGTGGTCATTTGAATGATTCACCCGCATCCCACCCATGTTTACAACTTTTCAGGGACTTCCCACTGAGTGTGGAATAAAACCTGTGGCCAGTCAGTCCTCACAATCGCCCACTGCATCCTTGCTCACTCCCTGAGGCCCTATTACCTTCTCTCAGCTCTCAGCCCCATAGAGCCAGCCCCCCGGTGGCCTTTGCATGGGCCGTCCTCTCTCAGGCATGCTCTGGACACGGAGTGTCGCGGCTGGTTCCATGTTATCATCCGGACCTCACCTCGAGTCACTTCCTCCGGTGGCCTTTCTGTGCCACGTGGTAGGAACTATCCTTTTGCCGCAGCCTCTCTCTGAAAGCGTTATTCTGTATTTTCATCGTCAAGGCCCTTGGGAAGCGCTGTGTTCACTGTTTACTGATTCGCGTACTCCCTGCTTCTGTTCGGTCACGCTCTTGCTTGTGGTCTCGTTCACCCCCCTGAAGCCCACTCTGTGCGAGCTGGGTCTCTGCGTGGTTTGCTACTGCGTGGCCGGTGCCCACAACAGTGCCTGCACGTGGTGGAAGTTTTTGCTTTGCAAGAAACACTGGTGAAATACACATAACATTAAAGTTACCGTTGTAACCATTTTATTTTACATTTTTTTGAAAATGTTTTTATTTAGTTTTGAGACAGAGACGGAGCGTGAACCGGGGAGGGGCAGAGAGTGAGGGAGACACAGAATGGGAAGCAGGCTCCAGACTCTGAGCTGTCAGCACGGAGCCCCACGCTGGGCTCGAACTCATGAGCTGTGAGATCATGGCCTGAGCTGAAGTTGGACGCTTAACTGACTGAGCCACCCAGGCGCCCCCATTTTTTTTAAGTTGAGACAGAGAGAGTGTGAGTGGGGAGAGGGCAGAGGGAGGGAGAGAGAGAGAGAGAGAGAGAGAGAGAGAGAGAATCCCAAGCAGGCTCCACACTCAACACGGGGCCCGAAGCAGAACTCGATCCCACAACCCTTGGATCATGACCTGAGCCGAAGTCAGAAGTGGGATGCTCAACCAGCAGAGCCATCCAGGCGCCCCCTTAACCGTTTTTAAGTGAGTGGTCCAGTGTGTTAACTACTTTCACACTGTTGTGCAGCCATCTCCACCGTCCGTCCTCAGAACTGTTTTCATCATGCAGAACTGGAACGCTGTGCCCATTCATCAATAATTCCTTATCCCCACCCCACCCCCCACCCAGCCTGGCAAACACCCTTTTACCTTCTGTGTCTGTGACTGGCTTGTTTTCACTTCCCCTAACGTCAAGACTTATCCATGCTGTAGCATGAGATGGGATATCCTTCTTTCTTAAGGCTGCGAATATTCCAATGTGTGGCTAGAATACATTTTGTTTCTCCCAGCCTCTGTCCCCGGGCACTAGCGACACTTTGGCTAGTCCAATAACCAGTTTTGAATAAATGAATGAAGGCTTGTAGCTTTGAATTCCGTAAGGTAACCCATTGTATCCTGTGCTACCCCCTCTCCAGAAGCCGCCTGGGCCTCAGCAAAGCACGTGTGTTGGGGTCTGGGGCTTGGCCATCAAGACACTGAGCATTCTTGCCGGAGAGTTTCTGGAGGGGGGGGTGGGAGTTGGCTGATGGTCAGACCTCAGGCCACTGGGAGGGCCGCCATATGCCTTGAGGGGCCACAGTTCTTTCCACAGGGGCAGGAGCATGGCGGCCCTGTCAGAACTGCTTTTCCTAATCCTGTGAAGGGCGCTGTGTCCACAACTTGCTGGTGTGGTGTGTGTGTGTGTACGTGTGTGTGTGCCAGAGCTGTGCCCTGGGCCAGGGCAGGGCAGAGGAGGGGTGGGGCCCGGCCCCCTGGGGCTGATGCCAGGAGGAAGTGGGCACAGCAGGGCAACGGCACTCCAAGGCAGATGCTAAACTGTCCACAGCCGGCGTGCCTCGTACTTTCTGTCGGAGCAGGGAATTCCAGAAAAACAATCGCTGGTGTCCTGGATGTTTCACTGGGAGTTATGTTCTCCTCACAGCTTGCCCCGTGCCTTTTAGGAATAGAATCCCTTTCCCGAACACAGCCTGGGTTAGTGCTGAGGTCAGGGCAAAGACGAGGACTCGGCAGTTCAGGGTGGGCGGGGGGGATGCGGTGGCTGGCGGTGGAGGGGGCATGCCTTGCGGCTGGAGGGATGAAGGGGAAGGGCGCAGGTGCCCCGCATGCATGCTGGTCTCCTGGCTGTCAGCGGGCTTGGCCGGGTCGTCGGGAGAGCGTCTGAAGCGGCTGCTTGTGTGTGCGTCACGCCTCGAATGCCGCCCAGGCCCGGGGCAGGGTGCCGACAAACACACATCCCCCTTCTCTACTCAGGAAGCCATCGCCTGGGGTGAGGCATCCACCCTGAGCGGGATAAGCCTCAAGGCCCATCTTCTCTCGGGGTCAGCTTCAGTAATGTGGTTCCAACAGGGTTTGTGAGGGCTTCTTGGTGGTGGTGCCGGTGGTGGAGAAGCCATGGCGGGCAAAGCTGGTCTTGAGGGGGGAGCTGGTGCAGTGGAGGGAGGCAGCGGAGTAGAGTGTAGCTCTGGAGGTCCCGGGCACCAGTGCCGGCCTACAGCCGGGGCGGGGGCAGGTGTCACATGCTCAGATCAGCAGAGAAGGAGGCAGTGGAGGACGGCTTGGCTGGGCGGGAAGGTTCAAGGGAATCCCAGGCAGAATTTCATTCTTTCTGCTCTCGATGAGAAGGGTGAGAGACCAGAGGAGTGTCTTTACCATCGTTCCATGCAGGTGAGTTTTCTGCAGGCCTTCTGGGGACTTCTCCCTACCTTGGGGCCTGGAAGGCCCAGATGCCCTGACTCAGGGCCGTGGGAGGGTTGCTGCAGACCTCCTCCCTGCAGTGGGGCGTTGCCTCCTGTCTTGTCTGTTTGGGCTACTATAACAAATGCCATAGGCTAGCATAGAAACAACAGAAATTTCTTTCTCATAGTTCAGGAGGCTGGGAAGTCCGTGATCAAGGCAGATTCACTGTGTTGTGAGGGCCGGCTTCCCGGTTAATGGAGGACTGTCTTGTCACTGTGACCCCCCGTGAGGGAAAGTGGAGGGAACTCTCTGGGTCCGTTTTGTAATTCCATTCATGAGGGCTCCACCCCATGACCTATACACCTCCCAGAGACCCCACCCCTCCAAATACCAATGCATTGGGGGTTAGGACTTCAACGTAGGAATTTTATGGAGACCCAGACATTCGGTCTATCGCACCTCTTCACTGATCCCCCCAAAAGCAGTGATGTTGATCAAGTTCTCTGAGCAGAAGCAGACCAGAAACGAAAATAACAGGAAACTTCAGCATGCTGTGAGCTATTTCGGACCTCTCTTTGTCCGGGGGCCCACAGGTAAAATTAAAATCCTTCTCTTCAGAGGGGAGCGAAGCATTTGAACATTACAAGCCAGTGCACCTAGACCCTTCCCCATTTCCAGGGTCACCGACAACCGGAGGATGACGGAGGCAGGTCTGAAAGGGGGATGTCTGACAAGTTTTAGATCGTGAAATGCAGCCGCGGACAGATGTCCGCATTCCATACTCAGTGCCATGTGCCTCCGGGGACGCCCGGCTTGGCTCACAGCTTCCATGGTCTGCTCCGGGCCTCCAAGGACACCAGAGACCAGCAGCGGCTGCCTTGGACTGTCAGTGCAGGCTACAAGTGGCACTGCATGGGTTCTGCTTTCTCAGGCTGTCCCCGACCTGCCCACATCTCCCCCCGCACGCTGTTTACGGCTAGAAGCACAATATTTAGCCGACGGGGAAGAAGCCAGATGATTCAACAGCACCCAGTGGTCTCCAGGGCGAGAAATGTAACTAAAAAAAAAAAAAAAGTATTGTATGAGTTAAAGTTATTTTTTAAGTTCATTTACTTTGAGAGGGACAGAGAGAGAGTGAGCATCAGCAGGGGAGGGGCAGAGGAAGGGGGGCACAGCGGATCCGAAGCAGGCTCTGCACTGACAGCAGAGACCCTGATGGGGGGCTTGAACTCACAAACTGTGAGATCATGACCTCAGCCAAAGTCGGACCCTTAACTGACAGAGCCACCCAGGCACGCTGAGTTCAATTTATTTTTTAAAGTCTGTTTTTCTTGGGGCGCCTGGGTGGCTCAGTCGGTTAAGCAACCTACTTCAGCTCAGGTCATGATCTTGTGGTCCGTGAGTTCGAGCCCCGCGTCGGGATCTGTGCTGACAGCTCAGAGCCCGGAGCCTGTTTCGGATTTTGTGTCTCCCTCTCTGTGACCCTCCCCCGTTCATGCTCTGTCTCTCTCTGTCTCAAAAATAAATAAACGTTGAAAAAAATAAAAATAAAAAAAAATAAAGTCTGTTTTTCTTTCATGCTGACCCCACAACCTCTTCCAGGGTGAGCAGTGGATGGGGCATCTAGGAGGCAGTAGGAGTCATAGGGAGGAAGGAGGGGCTTCCTGTCTGCCCCCCGCCCCCCCAACCTTCACCCCTTCCTGGCCTGTTGGAACTACATTCCCTTCATCTGCACTCTTTCTTGGGGGGGGGAGGGGGCGGGTAGGAAACTTTTAATTTTAGAATAGCGTTAGATTTATAGAAAAGAGTCGAGGGTAATACGGAGTGTTGAGTCCCCTGTTGTTAACATTACTAGGGCGCATTTGTCACAAGGAATGAGTCGATACCGATTGATACGTTATCATTAAAGTCCCTATTTTATTCACATTTCCTCGGTTTTGACCTGATGTCCTTATCTGTTCCAGGATCTCATTCAAGATACCACGTTGCATTTGGTTTCTTTTTAATCATTAAACTTGATTTTTTAGAGCCATTTTTGGTTCACAGCAACATTGAGGGAGAAGCACAGAGTCCCCACCTACCCCTGCGCCCCCACCCCTCCCCTACTGTTGACATCCTAGTTGTCCGTCTCCTTAGGATCTCTCGACTGTGACCTGTTCCCAGACTTCCCTTGTTTGTGGTGACCGTGACAGTTTTGAGGAGTCTCGATCAAGTGTCGTATAGACCGGCTTTCAGTTTGGGTTTACCTGAGGTTTCCCTCGGGGCTAGACTGCGGTTACGGGTCCTTGGGAGGAAGACCACAAAGGTAACGTGCTACCTGTGTCACATCATCTCAGGGGTCTGTGCCGTCAACCTGATTTATCGCTGTTGATGTTGACCTTGGCCACCTGACTGAGGTTGTGTGTCTGGCCGTTTTCTCCACCGTAAAGCCACACCCCTTTCAGTGAAACTTAGTTGGTGGGACCAGCTGCATAATTTGGGGTTCAGTACAAAATGAGAAGTTAGGAGCCAGGGTTCAAAATTACTAAGAATTTCAAGAGGATGATCACAGACCATGAAACTAAAGTCGGGGTCCTGTGTGCTGGTGCTGATTGCATTCCCGCAAGGCCAGCCCTGACTGTGGCACTCTTGTCACATCCCCCGGACTCCCCCAGAGCCCTGTGTGCACAGGGACAGGAGCCCTGTGCTGGCGGTCATTGCTTCCCGGGCAGTTGAAGGGGGCAGCTGGCTAGGGAGGGTCAGAGGTACCCACGGCCACGTGGGCAAGACCGGTGTAGCTGAGCATGTTGGCACATCACAGGTGTCCACGGAGGTCCTGCTGAGCCACCTGCCTGGGAACACGAAGCAGTCGACCTGAGCCCCCTGCGACAGAGAGAGACAGAGAATGGTCAAGGGTACGCGTGAGGCCGCAGTTAGTAGCAACCACAGCAACTCCATTTAAAAAAAACTGCGCGGTCTTCATTTCTGGGGCGGGGGGAGCGGGGGCGGGTTGTGTCCATTTTCTCACCCAGAGCAGTGTTTTCTCTCTGGAAGATCTCAGAATATCTCACTTACCCAGTGCAAAACGAGGCTGTTTATGCGGGGCAACCCGGGGAGCCCGGCTGGAGGGGGGACACCTGGCGAAGGCAGCCCCTCTCCTCGCGGCTCCCTCGTTTGGAGCGCGGGGCGTCTCGCTCCCTGGTCTCAGGTGCGTACCTGTGGAAGCACAGACCCCTCACAGCAGCATCAGTGCGGCGGGAAGAGCGTGCAGCTGCCAACCGCCTTCTCCTTGCTGTTACTCACCCAGCTGTTTCGAGAAGGAGAGAGTATTTCTAATCAGCCATATGGCATGGAGTTTTATTTGCCGTGGTAAGTTAAAATGTACATTATTGGTCAGCATCTTGCATGCAAATTTTGACACCGCATTCCAGGAGTACCTGCAGAAGAGAGTGGCGGCGAGTCGGGGCTGTGTGATTACCCTGCATCGCAGGCTCGTAACATCGCCGTCCCTAACTACGCCCGGTATCTCGCTGCGACGGCTGCCCGGGGATGTTGCTGTGCGCCTCCTGTAGCCAGAGAAAGATTATGTAAACATGGTGTGCGATCTCGAAAGTGAGTAATGAAGCTGAGTACTTGTTGCAAAAATTAATAAATGGCTGGTTTACACATGATGGAGGAGTCTCCCGCGTGAAAACGGAGTCGCCGGGCGTAGTGATGGATACGTGCACCTCCAGGCACAGGCGACTTGAAGAAATGCATCCTTTTCCCTATCGATATGATCAAAGGGACAATTCTGGTCTGTGGCCTTAACTCCCTACTTGCCTAACGTGAAATCGTCACCAATCTGTCTTTCTCCGCTCGGTTGCCTGTCAGAATCTTAACACTTGCCTCGAAGGAGAGTGCGTCGGAGGCGGGAGACTGCAGTTTCTGGAATGGCCCGTGCTGGCCCGTGCCTCTCCACCTTTTCAGACGCTCTTCCTTCACTCATGTCCATCCAGGACCTGACGGTGTCTCCCGGCTTCTTGATGGGACTGTCGCTCGCCTCGTGAGTTTATTTTGAGCCTCAGTTCAAGTGCCACTGTCTCTGAGGAGGCTTTGTGTCCATTCCTGTTTGCATTGCTTCCTCCTGTGGATAGTTATCCCCTTGCCCTTTGTGCCCATACTTCCTTGGTGGTGCCTATGCTGCTGTCACTGTGTGTCTCCTCCCACGAGGGGCACCCGTGGAGTCAGACACACCGGGTGCAAATCTCAGTGCCACCAAGGACCAGCTTGTGTGGCCTTGAGCAAGAGACCTTCGGAGCCTCACATGCCCCATCTGTAAAATGGGAGGCACTAGTTTGCCGTCTGTAAGGTGGATTACAGACTGGTTAGGTATGAGATGAGGTAAGAGATCATGCGTCTGGCACATAGTAGGTGCTCACTAAATATGTGTTAATGCATGGATGGAGGACGTGGGGCTTCTGCGGAGTCTGTCCGTCTGTAGCCTGGAGAGGAGGAGGAGGGCACGTGGGAAAGAAGGCAGAGGCGGGACAAAGGTGACGTGTGGAAGCGGGCAAGGCGTGACAGGGACAGCAACCCCATCTGGCTGGAGGTGTGTCGGCGACCGGAAGTAGGTGACTCTGGAAGGGGAGGCTAGGGCCAAATGTGGAGGGCCTTGACGCCAGGCCAGGACTTAACGTGGCAGGCACTGGGGTCCTGGGCCACGCGGGTGCGAAACAACCGAGGTTTGCAGCCTGGCTGTGCTGACAGCGTGCGGGGGGTTCCCTGTTGTCACACGCGTCCTGGGTCCTCACCGTCTTCCCTCCCTCTGATATCTGCCCCCTTCCCACACCTTTCTGGAGCTCCTGGCTCCCTGGCAGCGGCCTGGCCTGGGCCTGGAGAACTGCTGTCCACTCCCCCTCTCCCTCCATCAGGGGGTCAGAGTGCCCACGTGCTGCTGAGAGAGGATACCGCCCGAAGCCCCTGAAGTGGTGCGTTATGGCAGTTTGGATTTTCTCTTACTGCTAACATTGATTACTATTAATTAAGGTTGATATTTACAATCAGAAGGAGTACAGGAGCAGATCATTTTTTATTAATCACTATTCTAGAGTCATCATTAGTCATCATTATCAAAATATTGAGACAGTGGCCAGTGGCTGGGTTTTTAAAACCAAGTGAGTGAGTGAATTATATAGAGTCAGTGTTTTCTGTCACCTCCCTCTTTCCTGGTTCTCCCTTTTGCCCCCCAACCCCCCAAACTGAACTCTACCTCCTGCCATTTACCCTCCCCCTCTCCCATCCCTCCCTCTTCCAGCCTCTCTCCCTCCCTCCCTCCCTCCCTTCCTCCCTTTCTCCCTTCCTTTCTTTTCGCCTTAAATGATACCATCTTGAGATGCTGAAGCTTGCTTTTTTCTTTCAATGGTATGGCTTAAGGTGATCTTTCACGATGACTTGAGCTCTGGGTCATGTCTTTGCATGTCTGCGCAGTATGACCACGGGTCGGGCTGGTTTATTTTTATAGCCATTCCCCAACTGGTGGACATTGAAGTTGTTCCCCTCCCCCCTTCTTCCTCTCGTCACCATAGCCAGTGATGCGGGGCAGGGGGCGGGGATCCTCTGTGCGTCTCTGGGAGCACATGTGAAAGCCGCTGCTGGGTGTGGAGAGGGGGAATTGCGGTAGCGCCCCAGGTTCCCAGCCCTCCTCCCCTTATCCCTGAACCCCAGCTGGGTCTCTGGAATGGCCCAGCACTTGGCTGTGCTTACGAGGGGGTTACCCCCCACCCGGAATGCCTTCTCCCTGTCTGGCCGTGTTCAAATCCTGCCCACATCTTAATGCTGGAGCTGTCTCTGTTCCTCCAGAGCCTTGAACTGCCTGCTTCCTCTTCAGAAAACTTCCTAAGAACTTGTGACTTTGTAATCAAGTGCTTTTTGTAGTTTTATGCCGAATTTTCAGTCCGTGAGGACACGGAGGAATCTTCCTGGGTCATTATAGACAGCCAGTAAGGGTTTCATGAGCGGGGGGGCCTTCTCCATGTGCTAGGGAAGAGCTTGGGCCCTGGTGTTCTCAGATTCTCACTCCCCGGGGGCAGAGGTGGGAACCAAGGCGTCTTTTGCCTTCTACCTTCTGAGGTAGCCGCTCCTCCTCCTCCTCCCCCCTTTCCAGATGAGCCCCCGCATGTACTCTGTGTGAGCCGTCCAAAGCTGTGTGCTCCATAGCGGTGCTGGTCCTATGTACTCTGGTCATTAGCATCCTGGCATTTGGGATGAGGAAAATAGAATTTAGGGGGTCCTGAGAATAAAGTACCTTTTGGGAGCTATTCTATTGGTTTGACTTTAAATATAAAAAGAAATAGGGATACTGATTCCCTCTATGGCTCCCTACACCCCGTGGCTGGAGACAGGGGACCTGGTGGGAATGGGGAACAGACCACTTGGACCTCTGTTCTCTTGATGGCTCCTTCCACCCCTAGAGAGAAGGGGAGAGTGTCTAAGAGCCTCTAGTGGCTTCCTACGATACTGCCAACTTCTTCATTTGCCTCGTCTGCCTCTTGGGCCTTGGTCCTGTGGTTCTTCTCTCATCCGTTTTTCTCCAGCTACACGGGTCTGCTTGTTCCTCAAAACGCTCCGGTGTGGACCTGCCCCAGGGTCTTTGCACTTCTGTTCTCTTTGCATAAAATGCCACCCTTCTTTGCTCTTCCCTGATCACCCATCCAAAGTCAGAGCTTCACGGCGGCCCACCTATCCCATCTCACTTCTATAGATGATGATCTGGAACAGTCTGTCTTATTTATGTTTTACCAGCATCTTGCGTGCCTCCCCATCAGAAGGTGGGGGTGTCTCTCATCCATGTGGGTAATCCAGTGCCTAGAGCAGTTCGTGATACGAGCATAGCATAGATTCTTTCATGATGTTCGTGATCCAACAAGTATTCACAGAACAAGTGTGTTGAGCGACTCTCCCCAAAGTGATAGGACATACATGCATTTTATAAAACAGCAGCCTCCCAAGGCATGAGAAAAAGATGCTTTGGCTGCCTTTCAAATGCATCTCCCTTTAGTAGAATTTTTCTCCTTTACGACTTGAAGGAAGCAGGGTTTTCCAGCAGTGGTTGGTTCCTGATACTTTTTCGACAACCAGGTACTTTGTTTGGAGTGCCGGGTCCTGGGGCTCTCCGAGCTAGCGGCCAGGCCTTTCGTCCCCGGAAATGGGGATCTGCTTTCTTGCTTTGCCCAGCACAAGGACGGCCAGGCTGGGACACTAGCTGCAAACTCTTGAGTTTAGCTGATGAATCTAAGGACTTAAGTGAAGCAAACTCTTGAGTTTAGCTGATGAATCTAAGGACTTAAGTGAAGTGGAAATCTCTCCCTCCTCCTCCATGGTAGTTATCACCGTCTGGAATAAAAGGAAAAGATGATTCTTTCCCTTCGTCTCAGGGGATCCTCTGTTGTTATAAAACACTTAGGTCAGGGGATAGAGTTTCCTTACTCCGTAGAAATAAAAATCTGTGTACTTCTTCTAGCACTGAAGAAAACCAGCGACCCTTTATTATTATTTTCTACAGCACCGTGCAGCTTCCCAGTGTGCATCTTCTTTGCGCCCCTCATCCAGACCTTGGCACCCTCAGAGGGGCTAAAGGGCAGAGGTCAGCATGTGGGGGTCAGGGTGCTGATTGATTGTGTCCAAAAACTCTGTGTGGGTAATCCTTGGGTGGTTTTTTTTTCCCCCAAGAGAAAGTATTATGCTTGACCCTGAGAATCAAATGTTAAGAAATATATGCTATGAAGTCATTTTGGCTGCTTTCATCTAAACTTCCTGTGTTCTCTCGGGCAGAGGTTTCAAGGGTGGAAGGGTCTTACAGTCCACCGGGGCCCCGCCTCTGCTCGCATACCCCTGGGCTGGCCACCCCCCGCCCCTCCAGGGGGCTGCCCTGTCTGGTGAGCTCCCATTTAGAAAGTGCTTTGAATACAGAAGCCCGACTGCTGTCCTCAGGGCTCAGAGTGGGCAGGCTTGTTCTGGATCTGCAATGGGCGCAGACTCGGCAGGGGCCTGGAGTCTCGGTTTCCTCACATGGACACCGGGGAGCAAAGCACCTACCTCCCATGACTATTGTGAGAAACGGCTGTTCTCCTATAAAGCAGAGAATGTGGCACAGAATAGCGCTCGGTAAACGTTCTCTTTCCCTCACCCCCCTGCCCCCCACTCTCCCTCCCACCCCCGCCCAGCCCCCTTTTATCGCCCTGAACTCTGCTCTCAAAGTAGGGGCACATGGTCCTGGCTTCCCTGAGACCCTCACTAGCCCAGGGCCAGGGAACAAAAGTCGTGGCGCTTTGAGGCTTGTCTCATTGCCTTCTGATCCCACGTGGGTAATCACATGGCCTGTGGGCGTGGCCTGCTCCAAGATGGCTCCTCTTCTGTCTGGTCCTGGGTGTCAAGAGTATTTGCTTGTCTGCGGGCCACTGCTTCTTTGCTTCCCTCTGGGGGAGCTTACCACTGACTGACCCCAAAGTTCTTTCTCAGGGGCCAGGGCGCAACCCTGCCCTTTCCACCGCCCTTTATTCCTGCTCTGGGCTTTCGGACCCTATTATTATTTAGGATAATAGTGGTTGCTGTTACAGATGTACCCTAAAATTGTAGTGTCACCACTCGGAAGCATGCTTCTTTTCCTCTGTCACAGAAAATTCAGGGTAGGACATGAGGCGCTTTTAGTTAGGGACCAGGCCAGTGGACGCTCCATCAGTTTCAAAATGTAGTTCCCAAGGTCATGGATAGACCTGCAAATGGGGTGCTTTGCTTTGTGAAAGTCTCGTTGGCCAGGACTAGTCATGTGGCCCCAGTTAGATAGAGGTGAGCCTGGGACTCTGCTTCTGGCAACCACTCCATGCCACAGAAGGAAACGCGGGTCGTTGGTTGGCAGCTGCCTGCTCTATAGACTGGCTATGGAAAAGACCAACAACTTCCTGATTCTCTGACGTGGTGTCATTGCCCCTCACAACAGACCTCGACTTCCTTCGTCTGTGTCTTTTTTGCACTGAATTGAACTCTTTAAGAGGGTAGGGTTTTTTGTTGTTGTTGTTTTTGTTTTTGTTTTTGTTTTTGTTCTGTTTGCTGTCTTTAATAATATTTTGATTCCCTTAGCCTTTGCTAAAGATAAGATCATTGCAAGTCCTAGCCACTTATGTCTGACTCTCTAGTGACATAGGGCACTATGTTCCTTTCTTTTCTCCTATTTTCATCTAGATCATCGATCAATTCCTTGGCTTACTTGACAAATAGATATGCGTATGTGCATGTGTAAATATATGTGTATGTTTACATGCATGTGTATGCATGTGTGTAAATGCATGCATATGTGTGTGAATGCTCTTGCATGTGCGTGTGTACATGTACACGCGCGCACACACACACACACACACATACACACACATATATATATGTGCATGTATTTGTTGGAGACACCCTATGTTCTTTTCAAATCTATCTTTAGCAATCACACTGGCTTCTCGGGATACTGTCTTCTCCCTCACTGGGATCTTCTGGCTTCACAGACAGCATAGCATCTTTAAGAGCATCTTCACTTTGCTTGGCTAGCCTCTCATGCCCAGGAATCCTGTCTCTCTTTACTTCAAGCGTTTTGAACCTTGGCATCCAAAAATTTCGGATGCACATCAATTAATGATGAATTACAAACATTTATTGACTTTTTGACGAATGCCAGGCAGTACTTGCTAAATGGATTTAAACTTCCTAAAAACTTTAGGAGAGAGGTACGGATTTTATCCTCTAAGGATAAATGGGGATCTGAGATTCAGAGATGTTAAGTAACTTTCCTGGTGTCACACAGTAAGTTCTGGGGCCTGATTGCAAATCCCTGTCTGTCTTACTCCACCTATGTGCTCTTGACCCCATCTCCTTGCCTCTGTCCTGTCCAGCCTATCCCACCCAGGGAATTCTAAGACCTGTCCAGCCTATCCCACCCAGGGAACTCTAAGACCACACAGTTGTAGTTGTCTAAGATTCTAGTGTTTTCTGTCTTGACTAGCTTGTCATTAGTTAGAATTAAATCTAGAGTTAAAAAAAAAAAATCCCTTCTTGTCTCTGGTCTGGAAAGTGAAGTTATCATCAAGAGAGGTCAAGACCTCGTCACACGAATGAAGACAGCAGTAGTAATCATAAGGGCCGATGGCTGGCTTTTTAGTTAGCTGATAGGCCTAATGGATGGTCAGACAGTGAAAGGCTCTAGCAGTCTGGTACCCAGACTCTTGACTGGTGGAACTGGGCTTTTGTCTCCAGAGCACGCCATTGATCTCTTCCATCTGTCTGGGTGGCCTTTAGCAAGCCCACAATAACATTTCTGTGCCTCCCTCCTTGCGCTCATCGTTGCCCAATTCTGTATGCTTTGCCCTCGGGCATACAGGAGCTCATGATGTGAGGGTCTTATCTACAGACTACTCCTTCGCCTTCTGTACTGGTCCATTCCTTTAGGATAGAGAAGTCCTGGCCATTGGGGTGGCCCACCTTCTACTTCCTGTCTCTCCAGATTTTAGCCCTGCCCTAACCATGGGGTTTTAGTTTGTGTTCTGTGCTCTGCCCAGCTCTTGTAAACCAGTGGCCTCGTTGACAGTCCCCTCCCTTGCATGCATCTCCAGGTGCCCCCATACTCCCTTCTCTGTGTTGTCTCTTCTGTGCTCTGGGGTCACCAGGATGCCAGGTCATGGAGCAGGCTGGCTTCCCTGGGTGAGGTCAGCTGGCCTCTGGAATGACATGGGCCTGCACACGCCCACTCTGTAAATGTGTCAGAAGCCCACTTGGGACCTGCTCCAGCATCTCCAGGCAGGGCCATATTTCCCCATACTTCCCACGGCAACTTTCACTCAGTGGGTCCCAACCCCCTGACCCGTAGATGGGTCCCTCCTCCCGTGTTCCCTGGCTATGCCCGAGAACAGATCACCACACCACCTGATAGCTGACCAGAAGCCCAGGAGGCAGCCCGTGGCTCCCTCCCAAACTCCCATGGGGACCTTTCTTTCTGCCTCTTAATGAACTCTTGGACGAATCCCATGGTTCCCACAGCAAGCGCCTATGTCACAGTCCCGTAGGACTCCCTCTTAAACACAGCCTGCGTCCCTGGAGCCTCCTCTTATTCAAACCAGCGTTCTGCAAACCCCCAGGAATCTGAGCATGCCACTTTCCAGCCAGTGGTTTCCCATGGCCCTCCACAAAAAAGACCACAGTCTGACTAGACCCCTTTGGGATCCCGTACTTGTCTGTCGCTACCACTGCTTCCCTTTGTCCCCACACTCGAGGTTACGATGGGGCTGACTTCTGCCATCTCCCAGCACCGTATTCATTCATGCCTTGGGGTCTTGGCACGTTCCACTCCCTCTACTTGGAATCTGATTGCCCTATGTCTGCCTGGCTAACCCTGCCTCCCTTTGAAGACTCCTCAGGAAGCCACCATCACTGGGGTCAGGGGGGATGGCCGGGGCACTCTCTGTGGTGCCCAACCTGTCCATCCACCAGTGCAGAGGCCAGATCACAGTTGTTTTTCACTCCCCCCAACCTCCTATCACCCGCAGGAAACACTCCATACACTCCATACTCTCATTCTGCTGAATGAATGAATGTTCCAGAAATCCAAATCCGGCCGTATAGTTCTCTTTTCACTTCTTTAATATATCTAGTAACTGTTTTTCCTTGTTCTTTTTCTTTCCCTGGGATAACAGTGATTTGCTCCTGCACTTCTCTCTCATTACATGGATTCCTGCAAGCTTCTAGCTATTTTCTTTTTTTGTAGCAGCTTTATTGAGATATAACTCACAAACCATACAATTCACCCATGCAAAGTGTGTAAGTCAGTGATTTTCATTATGTTCACAGAATTGTGAGCCCTCCCCACAATCAATTTTAGAACATTTTCATCGCCTCAGAAAGAAGCCCTATACCCTTTCACGATTAGCTCAAATCCCCTGGTCACCCCCAGCCCTAGGAAACCACTAATCTCTTTTCTGTCCCTATAGATTTGTCTATTCCAGATGTCCTCTAGCCTTCTAAAAGCTCACCTCTGTGCAAGACACATGCACTCCTTGCTTGGTTCTCTTGAGCTAATAGTGGACTTTTATTTCCCCTTCCTTCCCTCCCTCCCTCCCTCCCTCCCTCCCTTCTTTCTTTCCTTCCTTCCTTCCTTCCTCGCTCCCTCCCTCCTTCATTCCTTCCTTCCCTCTCTCTCTCCCTCCCTCATTCCTTCCTTCCCTCTCTCCCTCCCCCCTCCTTTCCTCCTTTCCTTCTCCTTCCTTCCTTCCTTCCTTCCTTCCTTCCTTCCTTCCACCTGTCTTCTCTTGATCCCTTTAGCAAAGACTCAAACTCAGTGTAATGGCTCTTAATTTTTCTGGGACTCAGGAAAGGGGGGGCATATCTCTTCTTTGTTATAAGGATTAATTACTTTGTTTGTAAAGTGCTATAAGGTTTGTAGAGTGGAAAATCAAACTATTGTTGGTTTTTGTTTGGTTGTTCCAAATTAATGTCACTTTCTCAGGTTTTTTTCTTAATTTGGTCTACCTCATTAGCAAAATCAAATTTCAGAGGAAGATGTTACAAGCCTGCTTTTATCATACTGCCAGCCTGGAGAACCCATAGCAGGAGAGAAGATGGGCTCAGAGGCAGAGACTGGCGAGGATGCAGCCCGAGCCCAGGGCCCAGTAAAGGAGTGCTCTCGTTTTGTAGTGGCTTGCATCACGCTTACCGGGAAGGGGAGAGGGGCCCTCAGTCTACATGTGGCGTATGTGTTTTCTGTAATCACTTATCTGGTTTTGGTCTACTTGGTCCTGTTGCTCCACAAATATTTCCTTGGCTCAGCTAAAGGGCAAGTGCCAATAATTCGCCTCAGAGGCACTGAAACTGCTAAATACAAGGAACACAGATGAGCCGCTCTAGTATTAAAAAATTGCAACCTTGAATCAAGAATCCAGTGACCATTTGTGGTCTCTTGAATTTTCACAAATATTAAAAACTAAATCTGCCGACTGCCGAGGAGACAGAGAACCAGGACTCGCAATAATGCTGGTGGCATTCTAAATGGCTGACGTCCCCACAGAAGACAATTTGTCAATACCTATCAAGAGTAATAACACGTTAGACTCGTTGACCCAGTAATTCTACTTCTGAGGATCTATTTTAAGGAATTTATCCAAAGTGTGAAAAAAGCTATATGTGCAAAATGTTCATTATAGCATCATTTAAGATGTCAAAAATTAAGACGGGAATTGAGCTAAATGTATGGCATTGGGTTTTCCATGGAACCAGGTCTCCTTGATGGACAGTTGCGCAGTCAATTAAAATGATGGTTTTTCAGGACTGTGCACAAGAACAAAAGAAAGAAACACAACCGAAAGTGGACCGTGAGCACGGCCACGGGAAAAGATGGGTACAGAAGAGCAGGGAAGGAGGCACGCTAAAATAATTACGGCACGCGTGACGTTCTGGGGCATTCTTCCTTTGTCTTTCCTGTATTTTCTATCGTGTAGCATTGCTTCCATAATGATAAAAAATGAATTAGAAAAATCAACCCCCTGGCGCATCTTAGGAAGGTCAAACTTACTGTTTTGTTCTTACGAAACCCGAAGTAAGAAGCAAGGACACAGTAGTAGTAAACCAGCCTACTGATCATATTCCCTGGATTTCCAGAGAAAATGACAATTTTCCCCATTCCCTGAAACAAATCTTGACTAACTCCGATAGTTGAGCAATTAGAACTTTGGCATACAATCTTTCTTCTTCAACTCCTATAATTAGTGGTCTCCAATTATATGAATCAATTTCAATTTCTATAAATCAGATGATTTAGAGAGAAGGCTGTTCAATTTCCTTTTCAACTGTATGGTTTCAGCAGCAATAAAACTCTCAGCTTAAAATATCAGGATGCAACTTGCTCCAGAAATATTACGCAGAGCAGTTAGGGCTTCTGCCGGGAGCCAGGGTGTCTCACAGGTAGCCGTTTCTCGTGGCTTCGCTTCTCGGTCTGCCACTGAATCTGATCCGAGACTGACATCTGCTTATAGATTCCTTCCCAGCCTGGGTGACTGTCAGAGTACCTGCCTGGTCTTCTAACACACAGGCCCGGCTTGGACCCAGATGGATCTATCTATGTAATGCTAGTCAGCGTGTCTCCTTTGTCCTTTAATCCCGCACTCGACAACCTTACTGGCCTGTGAAGGTGGCCCGCTATCCCGGCGTGTATTGGAGGGGCGGCGGGACTCCCCTAAGCCTGGCTTCGAGAAGTGCTCAATACATCCAGCTGTTTCTGTAGGGCTCTTCCTGAATTAATCCCTGATGTTGTCACTGGCATTTGGAGATGTGTTTTCTTCTTCTCCCTGCGTCCATTACTGATGAGATGTGATCTCTTTCATTCCACCAGGAGCAGGTCTTCGTATTCATTTTAAAAATTTTGAAAAGGAAAAACTGATAGCTACTTTTTAAAAATCTGAGCGTCTCGACAGATTCTTCCCACGGTTGAATCACACAGACACGTTCCTGTGGCATTCACTCTGCCCCCCTCTCTGAAAGCAAGAAGGCAGGGTGGGGTAGAGGGCAGCTCGAGGGGTGTGATGCTGGAACCAGAGCTGAGGGCCACTCTGGGCTGCACATAGACGGACAGCCGCCCCCACTCGCTGCTCCCCTTGGAAGAGATAAGTGGCCAGGGCTGGTGTTGGCTGCTAATGCGGTTTTTAGCAAGATGTCTCCTTTTTGTCGGAGATTGGCTTATGCTTTTATAGTACTCTTAAATTCAGCTTATGTTGAATTATTGTTGTTCTTCGTTTTATACATTACTTCCAGTTCCCACAGCATTAGAGCCTCATTAAGTGCTGGGGCTGCTAACTGAGGTTTCTTGACAGATAGATCAGGGAAAATCAGGACGTGGCCCAGGGGCCACAGCGGCCGTCTCAGAATGCTGGTGCAGAGAACCTCAAACCCACACTTCAAGTTCTTGTTCGGGACCTCGGGCTCTTGAGAGCTGGGGCAGCAAGACCGTCTTCTAAACCTTAAAGAGGACGAGGCCCTCGTCTCTTGGAATAATGCTCAGTTAGACAGGGATGTTAAAGCAAAACACAGAAAGATGATGGAATGAAGTCATGGAATATGATGCTCAAGAACAATAACTTCAAACCATTCTTGGAATATTATTATTTTTTAATGTTTATTTATTTATTTTTGAGAGGGAGAGAGAAAGAGAGAGAGCGAGCGAGCGAGCATGGGCAGGGAAGGGGCAGAGAGAGACACATACACAGAATCCCAAGCAGGCTCTGTGCTGTCAGCGCCTATCCCGACGCGGGGCTCAAACTCATGAACCCTGAGATCATAACCTGAGCCCAAACCAAGACTCGGACGCTTAACTGACTGAACCACCCAGGCGCCCCTCAGAATATTATTTTTAAGTGACAGAATGGGATGAGAAACTAAACACAATCACCATTTTGTTTCTGCTTGAATACGGACGTGTTAATCACAGTTAAGTGCATACGCCTGACTTGAAGAGTCATAGTGAGGGGGTAGAATTAAAAATGGCTTTCAGTTTCTTTTGTTTATACCTTTCTCCATTTTCCAAATCTCCTACAAGTATGGAACGCTTTTATAAATAAAACGTGGAAGGTTATTTAAGAGGCTAAAGAAGGAAAAGTAAAATCCAAATGGCCCGAGGGTACTTGATGACATATATTTGCTGCCTCCTGTTCCGCAGGCTTTGCGACAAAGCCAACAGGCGCTGAAAACCAGCCGCCTATACCGAGAGCTTCTTATGCAACTCACGTGTATTTGAAGTGAGTTTGAAGGTTTACAAGGCTCTCCATTGGCTCTAGTGTGTGGGAACCAGCAAGGACAATGCTGGGTTTTGGAGGATAAAAGCCATTGCTGACTTTTTCCTTTTTTTTTAACCAAGTTGACCACTCCTTAGACTAGCACATAGTTTTGCTGCTGAGTAAACACAATCTTCCTTCCCATCCGTTTTTGATAACCTTTAGAATGTGGGGACCACTCCTGTGACTAGGGAGACAATCCAATTGGGGCAGAAGACTCGTAAGTATTCAAAATTAGCATTTTACTATTTGTAGACCCTTTCCCTCTCTGGGAGGGAGTTCTCGATGTATCATGTTTAGATCTCCATTTTACAGATGAGAAAATGGTGGTCACATCCTTTTGTTGGTCATGGCAGAAACAGAAACCGACTTCTGGTTTCAAATTGCTCTTCCGTGGGCTCTTTATGGGGTCACCATGGATTTCCCCTTTCCGTGTAGATAACGTTACTCACTTAAAGAAACTTCTGCACTGGCCAGTGACGGGCATTTTCTCCCTTCTCCCACGTACTCTTCCTGGAAGCAAAAATAAGGCACCATTGTTATCCAAAGGCCACTTTCTCCTAAGTATGTCCTTAGGCTCCCCAGGTTGATGGTGTCTTTTGCTGGAGTATAGTCCTGGGAAATGTCAAGTATTCCAGATTGCCCACTGAAGAGTTTTTTATTTTGGTATAAGAAAAAAAAAATAAATAAAGCTTTTACATTTTAAAGTGAAAAATTTGGATTTGGAAGAAAAAAAATGTAGAAGTTGGTAATAATGAAGACTTTGTTTGCTAGGCGCCCCAGCGTGGTGACTAATAGGCCAGCTGCTTATCGGGCAGAGCCCTGGCTGGGGGTGTCAGCAGGGAGCAGGAGTGAGGGGGCACTGGAGACACGGGGGTCTGGGTGGGAGGCTGGGGTGTGGGGGGGCAGGGTAAATATGGAAAGTCCAGTCAGAAGAGCACTGAACTATTTAAGCGTCTACCAGGGCGTTCCAGAGAGCCTCAGTTGATGTGGGGGACAGCCATGATGCCTGCCTTCTTGAGAATAAATGGTCAGTTGTGTCCTGACTCAAGGGGCAGGGTGTTTTGTATAATTACCACTCCATGATAATTTTCCTCCCCATAAACCCCTTTAAAATGGCATCCAAGAGAAGCACCATTCCGAAAGAACAGCACTCTGGGGGTATTGTTCCTTCAGTGGTAACCAGGTAAGCAAAATAAGCCGGAGACTTTCCATCTCCTGGTTAGGGAATTTTTCCGGGTTAAGATTGTTCTTCCAAGTTTGCCTTCCTGGGGCCTCTGAGCTTTGCTGCAAATGACACCACAGTGTTTGTTGGGGGCGGGGGCTCCAGAGTCCCTCTCTTTATCAGGTCGATACACGTACCTGGTAATACAATGCCAATCCATAGCTAAAAATAGCTCCCTTTTGTTGTGAGCTCCCCAAACAAAGGGAAGGGACGCACAGATCAAACCCACTTCATCCGTGTCTTCTGCCCTGTGCTTCCCCGATCAAACCCTATGGTTTCCCTCTCAAATGGCTTTTTCATCTAAAAAGGGGGCTGGGGAGGGGTGGGACTGAAACAGAGTAATGTTGAGGCCCATGCACTAAGAAAAATTCTTTGGAAATAAGAGGTGCTAGAAAGCACAAGGTCACCATCCCGTGTCCCCAGATCGCCTGGAATAGGCATGCACGACTTAGGTCAAAGGGCGTGGACTCCTCTCCCGGGGTCTGTTGGGGGAGCCCAGCATTTTTTTTTTTTTTTTCCAAATGAGTGCTCTTCAAAAATATACAAGACGTTATTCTTTACCAAATCCCATTAGCCATAGCTCAACTTTATATTCCTTGATCAGTCTTGTGTTTTCCTTCTGACTTTTGCTACAGTTTATTGCCCTGGATTAAGCACCAGAACACAAGATTTTATTTCCCTTTGTCTAAGGGTACCTTCCCTTGCCTTCTTGCTAACTGGCTATATGTACACAGGGGGTGGGCACAGAGTCTTGGTTGTATTTTGGGCGAGGATGGGGGTGGGAAGGTTGGATCATGGAGGGGCACAGAATATTAATTAGACAGAAAGTGCTCTCTGTGCCTTATCTGCATAAAGAAAGATAAAGCCCATGTAAATAATATGTGTGTTCCCCATAATGAATGTCCCCTTTCTCTCCATTTCTGCATAGTATTAGAAATTGCGTTTTTATTATATGAGACATTGGACGCATGCCAACAAGTTTTTCTTTTAACTTGATATTTTGGGCTCTGATCTTTGTTAGAACTACAATGGCATGTATCTCGTACAGTCAGAGGTCATTTCTATAGCTCCTTCCCCTTCCCATCATTTCTGGGGAATGTTTGTTTTCAAAACAAAGAATTGGGTTAAAGCTTAGGTATCATATATCAGAACATATTTCAAGCCGAAATTAAGAACACTCAAACCTTCCTTTTAAAGGTCAGATATTATTTATTATTATTATAAAAATGATCTGTGATTTATGAATTTAACTTCTCGTAAACCTTCTTTGTAACAGAATATGCAGTCAGAGGCTTAACATTACATTGTTTTCTTTTGACAACGTATCCACGAGACCACTGCAGCTGTTCCTTTACTCACAATAGCAGATTAATTAACACAATCATATGCTGTTGGCTCTTACTCAATGAGTGGGTCTGCAGCGGGATAGATAGGTAAATCCTTTAAATGCGGTGCAGATAAAGCATATACTATGGTAGTTTCATAACTAGCCAGTTTTGCTTCTGACTAGCCAGCCCTATCGGGACGGGTTCATGGACCACAGACGCCATGAGCTTGAATTTCAAAGTCAGCCACACCTATTTCAGCGCCATAACGCCCAACATTTGCAAGACGTAAATATGTAAAAGCAGAAGACCTCTCAGAAATCAGCGGCTTTGGTTAAAATAGCAGTCAGCCTGCCGCCAGCATTTTGAGTCTGCAGTATTTTTTTAAAGTTCAATCATTGCTTTCCTTAAATATCTTCCTTGCTATTACTCACTTTTCTTCCTTTTCTTTCTTTCTTTCTTTCTTTCTTTCTTTCTTTCTTTCTTTCTTTCTTTTTGTTTGCCCATCCCTCAGCACAAATAGTTCTGGGCAGCTGTCATGACTTTGGTTTTTAAGTACTAAAAGATTTTTTTTTCGTCAGCATGTGTACTAATGAAAACGTGGGTAACTAAACCTTCCCTCCCTGCCCAGTCACCAGCCGTGAGTATTTATTGGCAACTTTAGCTGACATTTTAGTGAACGTCAAACCTTTGTTAGAGAAAATGTAAGGCTTTGCTTTAGAAACAGGCATACCCATGTTAAGAACGAGGTAACCAGGCAGTGGGCTTAATAGAATTTCCTTCAGACTTTTTTTTCTAATGTCCATTACATATGCAACACTAATTTACTTTTTGTTGTTTTACTTAGCACAGAAATTGAAAATGTGACAAGCTTTGCTGGATTAAAAGGCTCATTTTATAGACACATAGACCAAGAGAAAGAAGAAAAACAAATCCATAATTTGGAACCTTTTAGAGCATCCAGGTGGTAGAAATTCAAACTCTCACATCACTCACTGTGTTTGTGGTAGGACTGAGAGTTCTTTGAAGCCATCCCCGTCCTTCAGAGACACACCAGAGGTTGGCCGTGTTTGGAAGTCTCGAGAAGGCAACATGTGATCATGCTGAGGTCTCTTAAATTCTGCGCTGTGGATGTTCCCCCGCACCAGGTCCTGGCTCAGACGTCCCTCTAGGCTCCATGAAATTCTGAATGCCGCGCATCAGGCAGATATGATGTGTTAAGCATCTCAAGTTTAGGAGGGGCTCAGGTTTTCTGTGATTCTCCTCATACCTGGGGAGCTTGCAACTCTTCCCAGAGCCCTGGAGGGAATGGTCACCGCACAGGAGGATCAGGCATCTGAGCTGCTCTGCCTTTCTCCTCATTATTCTTTCCTCTACTTAGCCTCTTTTTCCCCCCTAAAATCAAAAACTCTTCTTCAACAAAGGTCCAGAACACGTGAATAGTTAGTTGTACCTAGAAACATTATTTAGAAAAATCGGGATATTTGATTCTGAATTGAGAACAGAATTGGCCTGGGAATCCACACAGAGGGCCGGCAGGGACGCAGGGGTGACTGGTAGACCCCTGGGAGGAGCAGTTACGACTGGACCACTCAAGCTAAAGGCTGGAGTCCCAGCACATGCACAGTCTGCGCCAGGGACAGCTGTCGTCCCCAGGAGCACTGGACACCTTGCAGAGTCACAGTCGTCTTTCTCAGCCTTGGAAATTCACGTAGCCCTTTCTCTCTTTCTGCTTGGATTTCGAAGCCTCTTGGGTAAGGCAGAGGTGAATCTGCTGTCTGGGGAGTGTGACAGTTGACCTTGTGACTTTAAGGTACAAGTAGTGATGATGCTTCTGACCAGTCCCACATACCCTTGGAGCTCAGCGTCTAGGAATGCAGAGGCTCCATCTGTCTCTCGGTCTAACGCATGGCATAAAAGTGGGATACGTGGCACAGCCCAAAGTAACTTCCAGAGCCTCTCTTTCTCACCTTTATTTTTCATTTTTTCTAGTTTTTTAAAATGTTTATTTATTTTTGAGAGAGAGAGAACACAAGTGGGTAAGGGGCAGAGAGAGAGGGAGTGAGACAGTCCCAAGCAGGCTTCAGGCTGTCAGCGCAGAGCCCAACGCGGGGCTTGATCTCACAAACTGTGACATCTTGACCCGAGCCAAAATTAAGAGTCGGATGCTTAACCAGCTAAGCCACCAGGTACCCCTCGGTTTTTTTCTATTTTATTGAAAAATAGTTGACATACATCACCATAAGTTGAAGATGTGCAGCATTTACACATATTGTGAAGTGATCCCAATAGGCTCAGCTAACGTCCATCTTCTCATGTAGAGGCAATAAAAAGAAAAGAAAGAAAAAAGGAAAAATAAATTCACCTGGTGAGGGGCACTCTTAGGATGTACTCACTTACTAACCTTCCTTTACATCACACGGCAGTGCTAAGTGCATCCCAAGTACTCACCTGTCTCCTAACTGGAAGCTTGTACCTTTTGACCACTTTCCTTCAATTCCCCCCTTCCGCCACCCTTCACCTGTGCTAACTACAAGTCTAATCTCCTTTTCTGGGAGTCTCTTTTTGTTTTTGTTTTAGATTCCACATGTAAGTGAGATCGTATAGTGTTTGCCTTTCTCTGTCTGACTTATCTCACTTAGCCTATATAATGCCCTCAAGGTCTATCCGTGTTTTCACAGATGGCGGGACTTCCTCTTTTTTATGACTGAATGATATTCCATTATGTATATATATTGTATCTTTTTTATCCATCCTTTTATCCATCCACTGATGGACAAGTTAGGTTGTTTCCATGTATTAGCTGTTTGTAAATAGTGCTGCTATGCACGTGGGGGATACAGATATCTTTTTGAGTCAGTATTTTCATTTCATTTGGATATATCCCCAGAAGTGGGATTGCTGGATGATATGATAGTTTTATTTGTATTCTTTGAGGATCCTCCATACTGTTTTCCACAGTGACTGTGACAGTGTCCATTCCCAACAGCGCACAGGGTCCCTTTTCTCCACATCTTTGCCAGTATTTGTTATCTCTTGTCTTCATGATAATGGCCATCCTCACAGGTGTGGTGATACCGGGGTTTTCGGCATTTCCCTGATGATTAGGGATTTGAGCACCTTTTCGTTGTACCTATAGGCCTTTTGTATGTCTTCTTTGGAAAAATGTGTATTCAGGTTTTTTGCTCACTTTTAAATTAGGTGATTTGGTGTTTTGCTATTGGATTGTAGGAGTTCTTTATATATTTTAGATACTAACCCCTTATCAGATATATAGGTTTGTAAATATTTTTTCCCGTAAATAGGAAGTAGGTTGTCCTTTTACTTTGTTGATGGCTCCTTGTGCTGTGCAGAAGCTTTATAGTTTACATAGCCCCACTGGTTTATTTGTGATTTTGTTGTTTATGCTTTAGGTGTCCTCTACAGAAAATCATCACCAAGACCATCGGCAAGCAGCTTTATTGCTTTGTTTTCTTCTAGGACTTTCCCGGTTTCAGGTCTCACATTTAAGTCTTTAATCCATTTTGAGTTAATTTTTGTGCGTGGCATAAGATAGGGGTCCAGTTTCATTCTTTTACATATGATTATCCAGTTACCCCAGCCCCATTTATTGAACAGGCTGTCTTTTGTCCATTGAGTATTCTTGGCTCCCTCGTCAGATATTAGTTGACTATATATGCTTGGCTTTATTTCTAGGCTCTACAGGCCCTTTTGAGAGTCTTCTTTAAGGGCTCAAAGATGCCTCTATGTACCACTAACCACACGGGCATGGATTTAGCGGATGTTTCCTGTGATTACACATCGTGGCCAAAAACTGTTCAGCAGGTGACTGTGAGCTAGGCCAAGAGCCAGAAGACTTTGGTCCTTGCCCAGCTATGTTTTGTAGCATTGAGGCACTGAGTAAGTCTTGTAAACTCTTTGTACTTCCTGTATTATATTACTTAATTGGGCTCACTATGTGCATGTTTCTTCATGGAAAGACACGAGAAAATAAGACCTTGGCTATGAAATGTAGGTAATGCTGCGCGAGATGCCAAGTGAAGACATCCTGGCAGTTCAGAGAAGGTGATAGGCTCTGGGGGTTGGCGGGGGTGGGGGTGGGGAAGAAGTTCTGTTTGCTTGCTCTGCCCCCCATGCCGGTGGTGGTATCTGCTACTTAGCATTCAATAAACATTTGTTGGGCAAATGAATAAACAGATCCTGTGCTGTACGAGACAAAGAGAGTGCAAGGAGGGTTCCGGAAGGAAACTGAGCTCATCTCTGAACAAGCAAGTAGGCATACTGGTGTATCCAGTGGAGAGAAAGGCAACTGTCTATAGAATTATAGAATATTGGGTGGGGAGATATAATATGTAAATATATTATTTCACTGGCAGGACAGAAAGGACCTGCCCAAGGTTGCACATTCACAGTGGAACTTGGGACTGGTTTCCTGACTCAGTCTCAGCCTAGGGGGCTCTTCATAGGTATTTCTGATTGAAGAAAATCCTCCAGTCTCCAAAGGCTCATCAGGCTGGGATTCAAAGTGTGAACAGGTCGTGGAGTGACCCAGTGTGCTGTGTCACGGAGTGGCAGGAAGGATATGTGCTCACGGAAGCAAGATGTGAAGCCAAAGAAGTTACAGCAAGAGACTGTAGTCGAGGTAGTGCAGGGAGGCCAGCCTGTTGAGATGATGGTTTCAGCAGTGGGTAGCGTGCTTTGCCTTTGTCAGAACAGTTGAGGGAATCAAGATATACAGTTGCAGAAATAATTTTCAGTCCCCTGACTGTACTGACAACACTTTGCATAAAGATGCACGATGCAGGGACTGGCACATAGTTGGGATCCAACAAATATTTGTTGGATGAACTTACTGAAGGAAGGAATGTGCACTCTCACGAGGCTTCTGGAGGACCTAGTGTCCAGGTGTAAGGGGAACCTGAACCTTGGGTTGCTCTTCCTGCTCTTGGCCTTGGCCCTTTCCCCATGCCCTGAACTCATGCAAAGGGGACTGGCTTATTTTGGAAACACTTTAGTCCATTTATACCCTCCATTTCCTTTCTGTGGAATGTCTTCTGCTCTCTTAACTTGTCAAACTTCTACTTATCTTTGAAGGCTCAGCTGGATGGCCACCTCTTCCAGGAAGCTCTCCTGCATTGCCCTATCTTGCACCAGCCTACATGATCACTCCTGGGGAATGCCATGGGCCTTCACAAACATCTTTTTAAGGCTCTTAGTGTTTCCTCCATGAGGAGGAGAGAGGAGGCAGCTAATGATCCATATACTCGTCCTATTCCACAGCAGTGGTCTGGGAAGTGAGCTGTGGGTTGATTAACACCAGCATGGGGAGCTGCATAGAATGGGTGTGAGTGAAAATTTGTTGTTTGAATGAACAAATCCCTCATTTCATTGCTCTTGGAACTGCAGATGGGGGAAGGAAGCAGAGGCAGTTAGTGGGTAGGAAGTGACATTTGGGAGGCCAAATGTAAAGATGGGGGGCTCAGAGGGCACAGTTCTGGGCCTTTTGAATGCCCTTGATGCTCAAGGTCACTGTGGATACATGTGACGGTGACTGTCTGAGGCTGGCCCAGAGCAGGGGCTTTCCTTGAGGTGAGCTGGGTTTCCATGGGGGCAGGGGCAGTCTTGTGTTCTGTGATGCTGGTGTAGCCTCCTTCTGTGTAGGGGTGAGAGTGAGTGGGTTCTACCCCAAAGTGCGTGCCCTCTGGGGGAGCTTGGCTCAGAGGCTTGAACGTCCTTTCCAAGGTAGAGGATTAGTGGTCAAATCGGTAGACATTGTGGTAATCCTCCCCCTCCCCCTTCCTCTCCTTAAATGCCAGAGAAGCAGCATCTGCAGGTGCTGACACACACATGGAGAGACACTGGCAGCCACAATGCCCATCCGTTGTGGGTGTGCCCCCGGGTGTGTGTATTTAAGAGGCACGGTGAATGGCTTGAGTCATCGATGATGCTCTTGAATGGCAAATTGGTCAGAGTTCCACAATGGTAATGATCACTCTGCTCGTGACCTTTCTAGTGCATTTACATTTTATCACAACATGCATAAGCCACCCATAGGCTTCCCATTGGCTAGGTCATTCCTTATGCACAATAACCCAGCATGCAGGGGGACGCATCCCGTGTGGATGAGAGAGGGGCAGCCTCTGACACATCTCGCTCTATTGTTGCACGGTAATCTTTATCACCAAAGGAGACTTTTGACTCAAGCCCACGTTTTCTTCCTTTTTTCAAAGTGAAGGCACTCAAATGTGACTTTGCATCCCTCATTTTCACAGCGCCCTACGATGCAGCCCTAGACTCAGCACAGCTCCTGCTCTCCTACCCTGTGCCCCGTGGGGGGCTAGGAGGCCAAATGGTGCTCCAGGAGAGGCCACAGGACTCTGCCTTATGTCGGACTGTTGCATTTTAAAATAGTGCTTTTCAAAGGAGACCGCTTCAGTGTTGCACATACGAGTGTTTAAGGGTGGGGTTGTGTTTGTGTGTGTGAACACAGTGTGTGTGTGTGTGTGTGTGTGCGTGCATTCCCATGCTTGTCATGCAGAGACTCAACACGGAAGACCTGAGCAGGACCAGGATGAGTGGGAAACCCCAGAAGTCTCACTCGCTGAGCTTCTAGCCACATCCCCGTCTGCCATATGCAATCAGTTAGGTGTGGGCTCCCCCAGTTGCTCATTTCCTCATCTGGCTGTCTGGATGAGGTGGGTGCCAGGGCACCCATTTCACAGCAGGGGGTGGAGGCTCAGGGCAATTCGATCCACTGCCCAACAGTTGTCCAACAGGTGCCCCACCCACCCACCCAGGTGCACCACTGCCTGTGGGACACTGTGGGGTGTGGGCAGCGAGGGACCGCTGTGCCTCCCAGCCGCTCCATGTTGTTCGGCTGAGTCGTCATTGCTGTTTTCATTTGTGCCTGTAGGTTACAGTGCCAAGAACAAAAATAAGCCTGGCTATTTTTCACTCATATTTGGTTCTTCTTTTTCTTCTTCTTCTTTTTTTCTCAAATGCCATTGAAATAGAATTCTAATTTTTACTTAAAATGTGTAATCTTAATAAATTGCTACATTATTGCATGATGCTTGATATATTTAAAGACCACCTCTTTTTCCAGAAGAGCTCATCTCCAATAATATAATCACAATCAATAGAAAAACGTGTTTCTATATACAGTATCTGCTCCTTTTTGAGGGCCTATCTATACAGATAAAAAAGACTTATCTCTATGTGTATGTATATATGTGTGGAGTGTTAGAATGTCATACTATTTTAATAACGTAACTTTATATCGCATCTCCAAACATCCCGATCTTAGACTTTATACCAGACTTACACAAAATGTGCCTTACACGTTTTAAAAGTTTTATGTGACTGTCTTATTTTGTTTTGCAAAGCAGTCACATTTGGGCTTCTCCAGGCACATTAGCTTTCTTAGCTTCCCTTGACCTCAAGGCTGAGAAGAAAAAGGTCTTTGGAGATCTGAATTCCTCTTGGCCTTGGATAATGCACATCCAGCAAGGGTTTGGTAGAGATCATTGCTCAGGGGCTGCAACGGGCAGGGGTGAGGGAAAGATGGTGGGTGAGTGAGGATGTGGTGAAGGTCCCTCCCGTGACTGATCCCAGAAGGGCCTGTGGGCCTGCCCACAGGGGTCTTCAGAATCCAAAGTCAAGGTGGCACTCTCTCCAGAAGTACTTCCATGTCCTTCTTTGAGGGCCAGCCATCTTTAACCCATGAGGCTGATGTGAAGGAGTAAATGTTTGGGTCCCCCCCAATTTCATTTTTAAATCTAATCCCTAGTGTGATGGAACTTGAAGCTGGAGCTCTGGGGAGGTTTTGGGTCATGAGGGTGGTGCCTTCCTGAATGATACTAGTGCCCTTGTGAGAATTCAGAGAGCTGCTTTGCTCCTTTTCCACCATGGGAGGATACGAGGAGAAGTCAACTGTCGCCAAGACAGGAGGCATGTTCTCATCAGAACCACATCGGGTCAGCACACTGATCTTGGACTTCCAGCCTGTAGAACGACAGAAATAAATTTTTGTTGTTGAGAAGCCGCCCAGTTTATGATATTTTGTTATAGCAGCCCGAGCTAAGATAGCTAATATTTTTCTAAAGTGTTTCTTAGATTGTTTTAAATCATTTCCCTTGGAGCACATGTTTTCTTGGGGTGGGCTTAAATTCCACGTGGGATGGCTTGGTGATGCTCCGACAACCCATGGCTGCCCCTGGTCCAACAGTCTCAGTAAAATGAGGAGAGATGGGCCACAAAGGCAAGGACTTTGAGTCTTATCCTAGCAGTACCACCACCTTGCTTTGGGACCTTTCTCACTCTCAGACCCTCAGTCCTTCCATCTGTGGAATGGGAGTGTGAGGCTGTTCACTGAGCTCCTTTCTGGCTTTGCGCTTTTTATCGACCCTCCTCTTGGGATTTCTTCAGGATGTGTGACTGAAGGTCTGGACCGGTCACACAGAAGTTTAGCCTTTTACCCTGAGTACAGAGCCTTAGACCCCAAATATGGGTATCAGGTAGGATTATTTCCTTTTTGAAAAGGTTCCCACCTACCCCCCTGCCTTACTAAAGGGATTAACAATTGAATGCCAGTAACAACAACAATCACTACTCATATTTACGGAGAGTTTATTACTTGCCAGATACAGTGCTAAACCCTATGGGTGTTTTATCCCATGTGCTCCACAAAATGTCCCTAAATGGTAAGCATGACTATGGTCATTCCTAGTTTATTGAGAAGAAAGCTGAGGCTTGGAGAAGTGAACAGCTTGAGGTCATTTGCTTGCAAATGGCAGATACTTGATTCAGTTTAGGATTATCTGACGTCACAGCTCAGACGCTTACCCACCGCACACACTTTATAGATCCTCTTAGTGTTTGCTTCTACATCGTGCACCTCAGAAACTCTATTTCCTATCTCTGCTGGCACAATGGCTGCATTTCACCTTTTCACGCTGGTCTCCCCTGTCCTATTTGAACCCTTCCCATTGGCCCTGACCCTGCCTTCTCCATCACCTGAGCAGTCGGGAGCTGATTTTATGAAACTGAAGTGAACTCCAATTCAGTGTCCCTGCTTCTTAAACACCAAGTCAATGCCAAGAGTAACGCACCCCTGAGATGCTCACGTAAGTAAGTGAGGAAATAGAAGTTGATTCATAATAATTCCGTATCTTGTACAGAACCTCTGAGGACCACACCAGTGGCAGAGTCATTTCCGGTCCTTAGGGAGCTCATTTGCACACTGGGATCTCGGGGATGGGGTCCAGGGGCGACACCTGAACCTGCAGAGGATTTTGGCAGAGGGCAGAAGAGCGGGGGGGAGGGGAGAGGCAAAGTCTGAAAGAGTTGAATCCGCTAACTAATGTAGACAAAAATCTTGCAGCTGACAGGGACCAAGCTGACATATCCGGCTCTTTGCCTGAAGGACCCACCTGGCCAAATGCCTTAGGTGTCATATACACTCCAGGGAGAATTGAGCCACTTGCCTTGAGTGGTGGGAAACTAAATGAAAATGTAACTGCAAGGTGAATTGCCGGTCCTGAATCTGACGGATCTCTTTTCTGAACTAAATTGCACACGATGAGCCAGTTTCTGGTAGTCGGTCTGTATGCTCGGGAACAGGGCGGGGCTGGCTAGAGGTGCAGGTGACAAGGGTTCCCTTTGGCTGAGTAGCACCGGGGAGCAGAGATTTGCTTACACTCAGGGTGGCAGGTGACCAGGGGCAGGATGCCCGCCATGGGAAATAGTGACTAGTCAGAGAGATCAAACTGGACAGCCAGGCCAAGTTCACCGTGGGGAGAGAGGGCCACCTTGGCTGGATCCTCTCTGGGGAACAGCCGGGAGATTTAACGGGAGAGACTCTTCATCATGTCATCGTTAGCCGATAGGAACCCAGGTGTTCTCATCATATATTATTTTCTTAGGAAAAAGGACAAAAGATCTGAGGTGCCTTTATTGCCCATCCAGCAAACTAAGAGGGTTCGGCTGGACAGCAGAGTTTGAATTCTATGGGCCTCACCCAGCAAAGCAGTAGGAGACGCTGGGGTAAAATCCCTGAGGCGAGTGATGAATTTGTTTAGGAACGCTGAGCCTTGTCCTTCTTCTTCTTTTTCTTTCTTCCTCTTTCTTTCTTTTCTTTTTATTTTGGACTTCTAACTCATTCTTTAGGCCAAAATAAATCCCAGATGTGGCAAGAAGTTAAATGCGAAACAAACAAACAGAAACACATAAAGACCTAGAAGAAAATGTAAGTATTTTTATAATCGTAGGGGGAAGCCTTTGCTAGTCATAACATCGGAGCCAGAAACTCTAAGAGTAAAGGTTGGCAGACTTTACTACTTGTTCACTTAGCATAGTGATGTTCAGTATTTTTTCATGAATTTGACTGCATAAAAATTAAACACTTCTAAGCAGTATGCATGCACATGCAAACACACACACACACACACACACACACACACACACACATATTTCAGACTCAAACCTAAACTACAAAAGACAGTATGGGAAACAATATTTGCCACGTGTATGAGAGACAACGGGTTAACATTCCTGGTACAAAGAAAAAAGCTCTCGCAAATCAATAAGAAAAAGACAAATCCTCCAATAGAAAAATTGTCAAAGGACATGGGCAGGCAATTCGGAGAAGAAGAAATACAAACGGTCAATAATCAAAGAACAGTAAAGGAAATCTTTGCAGCCATTAAATGCGTGAGGCTGACCTGTATTTACTGACTTGGAAAGATGCCCGTGACATATTGTTGAATGAAAAAAGTGGGCTACAAAACAGCAGGTAGAGTATGATTCCATGTATGGAAAATTTAGGAGAGTATCTTAATCCCCATTCTTTGTGGAAACAATAGAAATGTTCTCTAAGTTGGCTTTAACAAAAAGAATTTGAGGAGTACGAGAGCTCCTCATCCCCCGCACCCCCCCCCCCCACTTGCCAGGACAGTGATGGGGGCCTCACCTGTGGATGGCTGGGGTCAGGAACCTGTGAGTGTCCCTGGGAAGCAAGACGTCACTTTCCCAGTCTCAGCTCCCTGGGCCAAAATGTTCCTGCACCACTGTTCTCTCTAGTTTTTTTACTTCTCTTTCTCTCTCTGCAGACGAATTGGGCAATAGGATTGAGGATAATTTTTAGTCATTAAAAAAATATGTTTTTGTGCTATTAGGAGTTTTTTTTTTTTTTTTTTTACCATGAGTGCATATTATTTTTAAATTTAAGAAAAAGGCTCTTATTTTATTCTCAGAAATAGAAAAAAAAATCCAGTTAGGAAGTTTGACTGGTAGAGCGTTAGTATCCTTAATACAGAGGAAATGCCCACAAATCAGTAAGAAAGATAATACCCCAACCGAGAGAGAACAAAATGCCCACCTAAGAGCCCTTATTTAGTGAGTGTTTACTGTATGTCAGGAATTGAATGAAACATCCTGCAAATACCACCGTTTCCACAGCTTAATAAGGAAGATGTTATTCCTCCCCTTCCTCTACCCCTCCCGCTCTCCTTCCTTCCTTCCAACAAATATCCACTGAATATCTGCCTTCTGTCACGCCTGTTCTGGGCCCCACAGATACAACTGTTGCCCTCACGAAACTTACATTTCTATTATCTCTATTTTGCGGCTAAGGAAGCTGAGGTTTGAAGAAGCTTTCACCGGTACACCTGTTCGTAATGAGCATGTTACAGGATCCTCAAAATGTGAGCATGTGATTCCCAGAGGAAGAAAAATAAATGGTCAGTAAACATATGGAAATATTTCACCCGATTAGCAATCTCAGAAAACAATTAAAAATAGTTTTGGTTTATTTATTTCTGTATTGGCTTCTCAGGCTGCCAAAGATGTTTTAAGATTGATAACAATGAGTATTGTCTGTATAGGGTTGGGAGAAATTAGACGCTCTCTTAGTCTGCCAGTAGGTGTTTGTATTTATGCAAAGTTTCTGGAGAATACTTTGGCAAACATGTCAAAGCCCCCCAAATAAATGTCTACCCATTGCCTTAGCAATTGTTTTATGAAATTATTCACATATGTGTATGCGTATGTATATCAGATAATCAAAGATGTTTGACCAAAGATACTCATTGCAGCCCAGTTTATAGTAGTAAAATTTTGGAATCAATTTAAATGTACTTCAAAAAGAAATTGGTTACAGAAATTGTGATTTCCTTACTATAGAATCCTGTGCAGTTATTGCAAATGATAGCGTCGGTCTGCATCTACGACCCACAAAGATATTCACAATGTATTATGAAGTGGCAAAAGCAGATTACAAAGCCATTGGCCTAATACGACCCCCCCTTTTTGGCAAAAGTGAAAATATATTTAGATATGCAATTTTTCATAGAAACATCTGAAAGAGTATAAAGCAAAATGTTAAGAATGATTATCTCAGGGTCAGAGAGTTAAGGCCGATACCTTCCTTCCTTACGTAGATCTTTTGCAATGATCACATAACCAGTTTTATAATCAGGTAAAACCAAACCCAAACAAGGAAGCTACTTCTGTGGCTGGGGACAGCACCAAAACCAAGGCGGGGCCTGGAAGACGTGCTGGGTTCGCTCTGCAGACAGGCCACACAGGGCAGGGCACCACCTCGGCGCCTGTGGCTTGGGGGGCCACCTGTTTCCCCAGACCCGACGCCCCTATGCGGCAGGTGATTCCCCAGCCGGGACCTTCACTGGTGTCTGCACAGCTGGGGTCTGAGAGCTCGCGGCAGAACCTCAGATGAACGTGGGGCTGAGGAGGACCAGCATGGAAGGATAGCTGGGCCGAGGGTTATGTGTCCCTGCTCCGAGGTTTTGTTGCCCATGCCCTCTGCCGGTTACTTGCTCAGGAGGTGTGTGTCTCAGGGATCGTCATCATCCAAGGAGACAGGCGTCATGTGAGGGGGACTAGGGGCTGGCTTCAGGGCCAGTGGGAGGGACAGGCACCAACCACACGACGGACGTCACCCGGAGGTAAGGGTGACGCCCCTGTGCAGGGCTTCTCACCTGCTCGTGGAACCAACGACATCTAGCTTACAAGATACAAATGCAAAGCAAAATGAAATGACAAAAGTAAAGGAAAAGGAAAGAAAAAATAACAGATACCAGTCAGAGATTAGAGTATTGGGAACAAGCTAGAAGTTGAAGTAGGGAACAGTGAGAAAGATCAGACTGACTAGGGTAAGATGAAAAGATAACAGGATTTCAAATCACCAGCCTGAGATGGTAAGACGATGAAACGCCGTTAACAAGTTTTTAAAATGAAATGCCCACCCCCAGAATAGACAGGGCCAGAAGCTAGAGATTTTAAAAAAGACAAAACCTGGGGCGCCTGGGTGGCTCAGTCAGTTAAGCGTCTGACTCCTGATTCCTGCTCAAGTCAGGATCTCACGGTTGGTGAGTTGCATGCTGACAGTGCAGAGCCTGCTTGGGATTTTCTGTCTCCCTCTCTCTCTGCCCCTCCCTCACTCATTCTCCCCCCACCCCTCAAAAACAAATAAATAAATCTATGAAAAAAGAAAAAAGGATAAAACTTCACCAAGATGAAGTTGTAAAGTGTAAAAAGCAGTGACAAAGACCTTAAGAAACCATAATTAAAAGGTACCACAAAGAGAAACACAAGATGACAAGGGGAAGGTTAAAAGATTAACTAGAAGATAATCAAAGGAGAAACAGTAAGTCAGAGGAAGCTGAAACGCTACCAAATATGATCATTTAAGGCTAAAGTTGTAGGACTGTTTTTACCTAGTAGGTGAAACTAACAGAGACAAACAGGCAGGTGGCCCTAATTTTTTTTTTAAGTTTATTTATTTATTTTGAGAGAGAGAGAACACTCATGCAGGCAGGGGTGGGACAGAGAGAGAAGGAGAGAGAGAATCTCAAGCAGGCTCCACACTGTCAGCTCAGAGCCCAACTCGGGGTTCCAACTCACAAACCCTGAGATCATGACCAGAGCCAAAATCAAGAGTCAAATGTCTAACCGACTGAGCCACCCAGGCGCCCCAGGTGGCTCAAATTTTTAATGGATCGATTGTCTGTGCTATGATCCTAGAATTGCCCATGTTTTTCTGTCACCATGTTTACCTGTCATCATGACAGTTGTCTGGGTAATTATCTGATTAATGTCTTTCTTCACCCATGAAACTTCAAGACCCATGAGGGCAGGAGTCTTATCTGTTTGCTTTCCTGTGCACTCTGGCACCTTTCGAGTGATCAGTGGCCCATCCTTGGTGATTAAATGATGGAGTGAAGCATCTCTCATAAGCTGTCGAGAGGCACCTGCAGCACTGTGCCCAACAGTTTAGACAGGGAGGTGACTGGCCACCAGTTCCCCATTGCAAACCGAACCCTCCCAGGCCTGGACACATAGCCGAGCGCCAGAGGTGGCTGGTGTCCCCAGGGCCCTTGCTCGCCATTCACTGACCACCTGAGGAGGGGAAGGGTGTTCGATGTGTCCCCCAGCTTTCAGAAGCGTGGGGTGAGAAGGGGCGCCGGAGGCAGAAGAGGCGGTCTAGGCTTAAGGTAGCACCCTCTGACTACCATTGCAGACCCATGGGTGGCCTGGGAAAGAGAAGTTTCCATAAAAGAGAGGCCCATCCAGGAGGAGGGAGACTGGGGCAGTAACCATTAAGGATGACCTTTCTTCCATCTCTCTGTTTACCTTCTCTGTGTGCGAATCCCACTGCCTGGCGTGTTACAAGGGGCTGGGCGAAGCACCGAGACCCCATTCTGCTGAAGAGAAGACTGAGTTCCTAGCTAAGTTTGCCCAAGGAAGCTTAATTAGGTGCCACACAATGGTGGAGAAGCACGGGGATGAGGCCGATGTGATTTAATTACATAGGACTTGAGGCTGTGTGGACTTTGAAGCCCACGGAGAGGACCGGAGGGGGCTGAGGGCCAGGTGTGCAAGGGGACACCGGCCCGGCTTAGAAGTGACGTGTGACAAAGAGGTAGTCGCCCCGGCTTGGAAAGGATAAAACACCCTCGCCGAAAGAGAGGCGAGGCTAGCTCTGAGAATCCGCTCCTGCGGTCCATTTTTGAGACCTTATCATAACACCCAGCCAAGGAAACAGTGATCGTGCTCTTCCTCAGTGACTAAATGTGTGTGTTTGGCATGTGTGTGGTGACCTTTAATGACTGGATTAAAGTCCCCTCCCAAGTAACTGAACCCGGAGGGGCTAAACCTGCGAGAGGCGTTGCTGGTCTGAAGCATGACCGCATCTGGAGACTTGGTTGGGGGCCGAAGCAGAAATCGGCGGAAAGCCGTTGGATGGCTAATTTCCTTCTTCCTTTGGTCACTGGTGACACGGTATTTTCCCGTGGTGGGTAGCGCGTGGCAGAGAGCCTCAGAACTTGTTTTATCAAGGTGAGTGGGGCTTCGCGAACAAATGACTCCGTTCTCTTTCAAGGTATCATCGCTGTGCCTGACACGACGATGTTGCGGGGAGAGATGGGAAATGGGAGTTTATAAACCAGGAGTGTCCACTGGCAGTCTGCATCCATATCACTGAAACTTCAGCGTACCCCCCCCCCTTTTTTTTAAATAGAAATTTTGCCCACATATACACTAATAAAAATAAATCTGTTTCCGATTACTAACTCTGCAGCCAGGTGCTTGTTTGTTATGAGAAAGGCATGTTCATTAATTTTCAGCTATGAAAAGTGCACTGTGCCATAAATATACAATTCAAAATGTACTGCTGATAAATGAATACACAGATTGTTAATGTGCCAGAGAGGGGCATGGGCATAAAGCACACGCCAGACAGGAACACCCAGGTGACGGGCTGGCACTCGCAGACCTGGCCGGAAAGCGGCCACCTAGCCAGCCTCTGATGGCCCTATACTACCTGTGCAGCTCGAGGGCAGACCCTTTCCCAGAGGCTTCAGCTTGCCTCGTGTTCCCTTCACGGTGGCAGATCTTGCAGCAAGAGCTTTGGGGAGGAAGGGCAGGCGGCTGTGAGCTGCCCACGAAGACATTCCATAGAGACTCGGGCATAGCCGACCCCCTCCTTCAGAACGGGTGGGCCTGTCTCTCCCTAGCGTTGGCCATTGACCTGTCTTCTCTGGTGTCAAGGAAACGGACCCCAGAGCTTCCTTGAAAGCTTCAGGTGGGTGGATCTCAGACCAGGCTCGTCCCTACCTCTCTCTAGGGAGAAGGAAACGTCCTCACCATAGTTGTCTTCTTGTCCCGTGCTATAAGAAATGTCTGGACCTTCCCTCTTTGAACGTTGTCATGCCAGGCGGATGACCTCTTTTCCTTGACTGCGATGGCGATTGACATCGTAGCTTCACATCCTCAGTCGGACCCGGGGTTCCGCCACCACGTGTGTGTGTCTG